>NC_142802.1:2118520-2301364 GCF_049724085.1 Artemia sp. Qi Xiang Cuo | reverse complement strand
AAAAAATGTTTACAAAAAATGTCAGTAGTGTTAAGTTGAATAAACTATTCAAAACTGTTGAAGAATCTAATTTGAAACCTGAATATATACAAAAAATAATTGCATAACAGTGAAACAAGACATGCTGGTTTTGGTTTATAACTAAAAAAAAAAAAAAAAAAAAAGACATTGAACTTTGAAATTGCGTAAATCTCCTGGCAAAGAAAGATGTATTGACCTCTAGAATAGAATTACCTACCAGAAAAACCTGTTTGGTACGGAGAGGCAAGCAAATTCAAAAGGTCAACTCTACTGGGACCGCGCCTTTTATATACGGAATAATTTCTGTTCGTTTTAAGTTTTTAATGTCGCTCCTTACTTTCAGTTAAAAAAAAACTTTTTTTTTATTTAATCTGATGCATAGGCTAAGGAGAAATTGGTTTTCACCAAGATATGGGCTTCGGCATCCGAGCCAGTGCCCCATCGGTTCCACAATTAGAGTATTAGCTTGCTAGCCTTGTAATCCAAGGAGATATAAAATGGGGATAGCAGCTTCCTAATTCCAGTATCCCTGAAAAACTAATAAATACACTAAATTGCCCTATAATACTTCCCTGTAAATCATCCATGAATATCTAGCAAAAATTACTGCTTGATTCTGATGGCAATATGCTTTTGGTTCTTTGGTGGGTAGCGTTTGGTGGAAGTAATTCATAAACAGAGATTAGTCCTTGGTTTTCCCCCATCTATCTTATTGACTTCTGTTTTCCTAGCGTAGCAATTTCAACAGATAATGTTTCCATTGTGCCAGGTACACAGGGAGGTTTTTTTCCGTCTATAATCGGCTCCCCCATATTTAGATGCCTTAAAGGTTTCCATACTCTTTCCAAAAAATAAAATTACCGCCTCCGTAAAGTGTTTCGGTATCTTAAAACTATACAAGAACATCGGGAAACCCTCCCGCACATGCAACTCAGAACTTACTTAAGAAACCAATATTAAAAAAAAAACAGCTTGCATCGAATATGTAAAGTTTTCATTATTTGCGTTAAAAAAAGAACAAGGTTCAGCCAATGATTTATCGAGGTTGCATGTGCGGGAGGTGACGAAATTGAACTCCTTTTAATGTGGCATATTTTAAGTTCCTTTTTACAAGCCTGGCTAACAGCATCCCCATACTTGAGCGTGGTATAAGTTGTTCCCCTTGTACTTTTTTGGTCAATTTTTAAAAGAGTTGATCAATTTGGCAGCTGAAAACTAAATACAGTGTCCGATTTCCCATTAAGCATTATTTCCGAATACAATGTTTGCTTCATCCGCGAAGTTCATTTGGAACCCTAAAACAAGATAGGAACAGGGGATAGTGTCGTGGCTAGGCGGGGGGGGGGGAGAGGGGGCACGCGGGGATGGCTGTACCGGAGCGCAGCCTCTAAGTCGACACCAAACTGATTTTTTTTGTCAATACTGTGATCTACTTATGCTACGGTGGTGATGGCGGGGGGTGATGGAGGGAGGCAAAATATGACAATTTATAAAACTAGGCACGCCTTCTGTATGGAGAAACGCTCAAACTTAAGCAATTCTACACTCGGCTACTTATCCTAGAGAAATAAGAGAATGCATAGGCCCTAGAAATAATATTTAATTTTTGGGTTTCACCATTTTACGAGTGGGATTACAGCAAAAACAAGCCAAATTATGTATCAAACAGTTCGTGGTAATGAACTGTAAGTAAGGAGCGATGCGGCTCAATAGTAACCGAAACTCTAGGAAACAGAGTCTTGATAACAATAGATACATCAAAAGAGTCAAATTTTGATACTTATCAAAATATGTAAGCTTCGTCAAATTTAATGGTACCCATCAAAAGTTATGAGCCTGAGAAAATTTGCCCAATTTTTGAAAAAGGGAGAAACACCGCCAAAACATCATGCGATCTTAATGAAAATCACTCCATCAGATTGAGCATACCAGAGAACCAGACTGTACAGGTTTCAAACTCTTATGTACAAAAATGTGGAATTTTGTATTTTTTGCCAGAAGAAAGATTACGGATGCGTGTTTATTTGTTTTCTTTCTCCCATTGGTTATCGTAGAAGATAGAGAGAGGGCTCATTTGATCGGACATAAAGACTTATAGTGCCCTTTTTAAATGACCAAAAATATTGGAGGGAAGCTAGCCCCCTTCAACGCTCATTTTTTCGCCAAAGTCTGCAAGTTTTGAACTTAGCCCATTATTTACATATAGTATTAGTTATTGGGAAGCATACAGACGTTTTCAGGGGAGATTATTCTGTTGGGGGATTACGTGCGAGGACCTTTCCACGGAGGAGTTTTTCATGGGAGAAGGGAATTTTCCATAGAGGGGGAGCTGCATTTTACAGCATTATTTAAAAAACGATCAGAATTTACATAAAAAAATAACTGAAAGTAAGGAGCAACATTAGAAATTGAAAAGAACAGAAATTATTACGTATACAAGGGGTCTCCCCCTCGTCAATACCTCGCTCTTTACGCTAAAGGTTTTTTAGTGCTTTTAAAAATCTATTTATTCTAATTAAACGGCCTTTGTGATTCAAGAGTCATTCTCAAGGAACTGGATATAGCCTAGGGCTTTATCGAGCCCCACCAGGGAGCTGGGAAGCGTTTGAAATGAAAGTGATCTATTCGGGTGCTATTTATTTTTTATTTGACCTTTGTCTTGCTACATAATTTACCACTAAAACTAAGAAAAAAAGTTGAAAAATGTAAAATAGTAAACTCTTTTAAGGGCTCAAAATAGAATTTGAAGGGTTAATGTAAAAAAGAGCGTTAAAATGCGCCTCAAGTGGTATGTTCACCTTTTAGCTAGCAAATTAATCGAAAAAAGCAAAAACTTACCAAGCAATCAGATGTCACAATAGTTTGTTATTTAATTGTTATTCTTGGAAAAATCCTTTAATAACTAATCGAAAAACTGTGTTTATGTTTCAAATACTGAACTATGGAAACATTACCCTTTTTTGGCTATGTAAAAGTTTTTATAATCTCGTGAAAATTACTTACTTGGTTCAATGTCGACGAGAACTCCTTTGAACTTATAAACCTTTATAATCTTTCATAATCTAAAGTCGACTGAATGAGTCACATTGATTTTCAAATAAAATAATTTTCCTTCCCTTGTGACTGGCGTTTTTGAAAGTGCTCAGATAATGTTTGACTTTTACTCCAATTGGAAGTTAATTACAATAGGTAAGGGTAACAAAGCGAACTATTTTGGATTTTACTAACTAATTAGTTTGTTACCTGTTACAGCGAAAAGTACCATTGGTACCAAGTTTTCTTCATACAAAAGACAACTGGGGTTGATCTTTTTTTAACTTGATAACATCCGAGTAAACCTAATTTTAAAGCATTCTAAAACATCCTAAGTCAATTTAAAAATATTCTATTGAATATTTTAGGATATTTAAATAGGATAATGGTAAAAAAAAACGAAGGAGTCCCTGGTCGGGACATTTTGGGCTATTTTGTGATGCAGACTATTGGTTCTTCAAAATATATACTGTGATTAAATACAATCTGTTATTGTTTACCTCCATATTTTCATTTTTACTTTTTTGAAAATCAAGCTTCTTTTAAGTTTATCTTTTCATTTTTTAACATGTATTTATTTATTTAATTTTTTTTTTAAATTTAGCTTTGACCATTTTTTTTCTTTTAAACTTTTAATTGGCGTTTTGCAGTTAAATTATTTATTTACAAATTATTATTCATTGTAATTTCTTTTTCGTTGTCGTTTTGGAATTCTTCGCCAGTGTTCCAGTTTTTCATGTTTTTTTTTTTTAAATGATATTTTTGACTCCAAAGTATGAATTCGGCCCTTCATGGCTTGTGATAGTGGTTTTCTAAATAAATATATTTTCTTTTTTCTTTTCATCATCTGAATTTTGCCCTGATATTGCGTATGATATTTTGATAATCTGGGTGAACTTCGAGTCTTTTAATTTAGCTCTACCTTCCCAACCTGAGTCAGAATACATGTCAGACTATTTTAGGGCAAATCTGATTAAAGAGCAACCTGACCCCTCCGTGCCATTTGTTGCTACTCCTTAACCCCCTGGCATCTGATCAAAATTGAAACATAACAAGTTTTCTTTAAGTAGTCAAAAAGTTCATTAAATATGCCTCTGGGAAAGGCAAGATCCTAATATTCCCTGGGGCAAGGGATATAGATTATTCAAATAAAAAAGTGTTTACTAATAGGTTTCATAGCGGGAAATGGGATCATGTTTCATATTGGGTGTCCGATTGACTACAAACTTTCAGGAGTAATTTTTCTGGCCAAGAGGGTCACAAAATTTGCTTTAAGGATGGAGGGGCTCCTAAGGGTCCGAAAATGGCCAAAAATGTCTAATAAGGCTCAGTACATCCCATCCCTTCATCTCCTGATGAAAGAAAAACATTATGCCCCCAGACACATGGCGTTGAGACCCAAGATTCGTTCCCTGTGACTAATTTCCTTGTGTCCTCCTTAAATTTTATTGATTAATTGACAGTAAGATAAATATCTATAATAATTTCTAACCTAAGCGTAAAGAACGAGTGATTTAGGGGACGGCTGCTCCCCTTGTATAAAAGCAGGTTAAAGAACAACATAGTTCTTTAAATTCATTTGGGAAACTTGTTTTTCTATTATCCAATTTTGCAGTTCTAAATCCCACTTTTAAAAAACCTGAGGTTTCCATTCATCACGAGAGCTATTTTGCAGGAATCAAAACGGCTAGAAATTATCTTACATAAAATGTTTAACCCATAGAAAACGTAGGAATTAATAATAATGAAGATGAGAAGAAAACTGAAATAAAATTCAAGATGGAAACCAAACTTAAAGGCAACATAAATTGCCACACATAAGGATATCGCTGTCACCTCTCAAATCACTCAAAAGGGTTGTATATTATTTGGGTTTAGCCCCACACAATATTAAGGATCCTTAAATACCGACTTTGTTGAAAATTAAATGCTATCTGTGAAATGTGCACTAAATTTGTTTTCCTTTTGAAATTTCACATGACATTATTGGCCTCAAAGCCAATGAGCTTAGAAGCCCTTAAATACCGGCTTTGGCAGGAACCAAGTGCAATTTATGGAAAGTTTTCTTAGTTTGAGATGGTTGAGGTGGCTAAGGCACATTCTGCGGGTGAAGGATTACAAATTGCCAAAGGTATGGAGAAGGAGTGTGCATTGCTGTGTTGGCCTCAGGTGGCTTGGTGCAGCAGTGAGTTGTTAGTAAAAGTAGTAGTAGTTTTCTTAGTATATTTGGTTTGAGAGACTAACACTACAATCTTAACGACTTTTAATTACTAGCATTAAATCATTTGCGAATACTACCTAATTGAGCCCTGAAAGATACTGGGTACGAATGGGGGGGGGGGGGTTTGAAGAGGACACTCGGTGCCACCAACAAGGTGTTCTTTGAAAATTTTAAACGGAGAGATTTTCCTCGGGGTGAAATTTTCCATTTCAAGCCTATGGTCATTTGGCCACAAGGCTCCGTAGCTAAGCTAAGCCATTGGAAGCCGATATAAGTTTTGTTCTAATCTTTAATACATTTTGGTCTTGCTTCAACATTTTGATCTGATGGATACCATTAAGGGTCCAGGGGTGCATCTTGCGCTGGAAGTCTGAGGGATTTGGGATCCAAAGTGCACCTCCCACCACACTGAAGGATCGAGGGGGGCCAGGGGACACCCCCCCAAGATTTTTCTGATACCCTCATTTCGTGTTTTTTCCGCTTTTTATTCTTTTTTAAAAATAATTTTGTCAATTTGGTCAATTATTGGCGCTCTTGTCACATTGGCCCTTCCTCAAGATTTTACTCTAGATCCGCCTTTATCCCACCACGCGTAGTTGTATCCACTGCAAGATTCCAGTTTTTCAAGGTGTGATATACCCACCTTCTCAATTGGGTGTGGAAATTGGGATGACCTACATACAATCAGTAACTTTCGGTCCTTTAAAGTGGCACTAGAAATTAAACTATTTGATTGTATGATCTCCATCCTAAGCTTGTTTGACCAAACTTTTTATGCGGAATGACCGAATAAAATTGTAAAACCAGTGAAGCCCACTAGCTCTTTACTATTTGATCACTATTGTGGCGACTCTGAATTAAATTTTTAACAAGCTCAAAGATATTTATTTTACACGCATTAAATACCACAGGGAGGGCCGAACTACCCTTTTCTCTCTATCAGTCTTCCACCTTTTATATTTTGTAAGTCTCTTTGGGGCTTATCCTCTTAGGGCCTTTTACCCTAAGAACATGCTCAGTAGGCTTTTTAGCTGATTTGCTAAAAAAAAATTTCATGGAATTACCCATTTTAGCCCATTACTGACTGAGCCTTTGGATAACTGACACCAACCTTTGGATTGACAAAAAAAAAAAACAAGTACATTTTTTCTTTTAGATATCTTAAACCAAAGGAGCATGCCTTGTAAATTTTAAACCTGTTGAAAAAATTTCTTTTCAATTTTATTGTGTCACGAATAGATTAACCAAATTTTTTACCTTTTGTTTTTTAGCTCAATTTAACCCAGTGTATTGCCTTGTGAGTTTCGTTCCGATTAGAGAAAAAAGTTGTTAGGATAATTTTTGAGCTTCGTGATATAAAACCCAAGCTATTTTTTTTTCCTTAGGGACCATTAAGGTTCCTGAATGCTCTATAATCTTAGAGCCGATTGGCTATAAAAGTCGAATTATTTTGGGTTGCTCATCGACTCCACTACTTTCATTGAATTTTTTTTTTTTCATTTACGTCCCTTGACCAAATCCATATGGTCTGTTTACATATGCTCTGTCTGAAGCAATTTAGGCCCGTTTTGGGGCTAACAAATCGATTTTTTTTGTCTTGGTTTTATTAAGGTATCCTAGGCCCGGCTTAAGTGATAGGTAATTTTCCAGCCGACCAAAAAAATGAAGTTGTGCCTATTCTTGTACGTCATGAGTCAGCGCGAATAAACTGTTTCCTAAACTGTTTGTCTTTACTGTGGTTAATTTTGTTTTGTTTTGTTGTGCCCCATAAATTCCAAGCAAATCGGTGACAAAAAACAAAATTTTTAACCACAGATCGACGCAACCGAAGTTGTTTTTAAAGGTTTTTTTTTGTATCCAATGAGGTCTACTTCTTCCAGTTTAGAAACCATATAAGGTCCGAGCCGATCGGATATAGCATTTTTTCCATTCATTTTGAATGTTCTGAATTGATTAACCAACATTTTAGGTGTTTTTATTCTCATTTAGCGCCCCTTGCAAGTTTAACGCTAGCCCATTTTTTGGCGTTACAATAACAGGCAACCCAGATTGTTTTTGTTTTCACTGAAGTCTCCTATACCCAATCTACATGCTCTGTAAGTATTTAAAAAAAGGAATTATTTTCTGGCGTCAGGTGATACAACGTAGTTTAGTTTTAAATTTGTTGGTTTACCATTGGGGATTTCTTGGTCATGAGACTTATGAATACAATTTTCAAGCCAATCAGATGCACACAAACTTTGTTTCACAAAATTTTTGGGCCACATAAATCTTAGAGATCCAAGTCCAGGAACACGTTTAGATCAGGGGTGATTAAAAGCATATCTTACAGATATAAAAAAGAATATTATTTAACTTTTTTGGGAAACTTAAATTTTGTTTTAAGATTTTGTTTTTGTCAGATGCACACAAATTTTGAGTCACAAAATTTTTGGCGGACATAAATCTTAGAGATCCAAGTCCAGGAACACGTTTAGATCAGGGGTGATTAAAAGCATATCTTACAGATATAAAAAAGAAAATTAGTTAACTTTTTCGGGAAACTTAAATTTTGTTTTAAGATTTTGTTTATGCGTTGGGGTTTACTTGCCCTAAGAACTTTACACTACGGACTAAATGACTCCCAGAATACAATAAGTCTCAAGCCCTTCGGAATTTTTTTTAGCGTTTTTAGGGCCTCATGGATACCATTCTTTGAAACATTCTTTCAATAGTGGTCCTTTTGCCCCAATGATTTATGGGCATAAGTTTCTACCCGGTCTGAATTTTTTTTTCTTTTTTTGGGCTCCAGGAGAGCCTGTGCTTCCAAACTAGATTGTTTTGTGGTATAGGGTTTACTTGACCAAGAGACAAAAAATATACATTGGATGCACATAGCTGTTTACAAATTTACCTTCAATTTGTGACTCTGACATTGCTGCATAAACATAAACTGCACAAAAGTTCAATTTTACCCCAAAGATTAGGGAGTTGTTAGGCTTCGTTGGATGTAATATTAAAGAAAAACTCAAATTATTTGAACTAGTCAGTTTATTTGATCTAGTTTTACAGATATATTTTGCGTATTTTGCGAAGTCATAACGCTTTTTTTCATTTTGAGCTTTAACTTCCCTCTTTACTTCCGTAACAATAAAATTATTTAAAAAAAAATTAATTCTTACTTGTTTTCATTGTTTCTCAAAAATACAAAATAAACCTTACATAAAGACTTTTGCATAATTTAGGCGATGAAACTAAAGAACTCAATATGATTTTTTTTTTCATGCGACATTCAATATAACTTTTACTTCCTTTCTTCCTTCAACACTCCTACGTGGTAAGTGCAACTTTTTAACATAACCAGAGGGTCCGAGGGTCTTTACTGTTACCGTTATCTTTGAGAATGTGCAAATAAAGAATCCAATAAGTAAATAATGTTTTTACATTAGCAAGTTTTTCTAGAAACGTGTGTTTTAGTTTTTGCCAACTATGGAGGATGGGAGGAGAACATACAAAAGAGGAATTGCAAATCTATCTGCAAAACTTAGGAATTTTTGACACTGGAAAATATAATGGTGCTTTTGTAATTCCTCTCAAACTCTACAGTCCAGAAAGTGCCATATGACCCCTCACGATGGAATTATTGAAAGAAGCTTATGAGAGGCACTTGGGGAGAGGAAGTAGCTTTTAAATGGGCCATTAAGAATATCAGATGTCCAAAGATCTATGAATTTTTCAGTGATCTATGATTTTTTGTACATTTTAAACAGTATATATATTAAATTGTCAATCCAAATTCATTTGTTTGTTTTTTCAGCAATCTTGTTTTCGATGGTGATTTTTGTTTTCTTTTTTTCTATTGATGCTATGAGAAATAAAAACACTTGGTTCTTGATTTTGTGAGTTATTATAGGATTAATTTAAAAAAATCAACAAAAGAATTTTTTCTAAGAAAAGCAAAGGGCTACATTAAACCGAAAATGAACAGAAATGAAGCCGACAAACAGAATAAATAAAAATAACAAATAAATTGAAAAGAAAATAAATTTAAAAGAATTCTCTTTTTTAACTTTAATAAGTTCAAAATTATAAACTTTCAGGAATGAATATCAGTATATATACTAAACTCTCAATCCACAATCACTTTTGTTTCAGTAATCTTTGTTATAATGTTGATTTTTTCTTTTTTCTTATCGAATTAAATGAAAAAATAAAACGTAGCTCAAAATAAATATTGCTTTCAGTAAAGTGTAAATTATGTTCTGTTTTTTAAAAGGCACAGGGAGTGTTAGCTTTACTCCTCTTTGTGGTAGTTTCTGCTCATTTTGAGTTTGACTCGGTTATTTATTGTAATTAATTTAAAAAACGTTTTCCACAAAATAACTTTTTCAAAGAAAAGTAAAGAACTCCATTAAACTAAAATGAACAAAAATAGAATCAAATAATCTACCTACAAATAACTACTGCAAATCATAGGCAGCGCAATGGTGCTGCCTAAGTAAAGAACGATGTTGGACCAATGTATTATCATTATTTTTTTTTTTTTTTGGTTTTAGACCAGGGCACTTTGTATCGAAGGATTTGTCGTAGAAACTTCGAAAAGGGCTCATTCGATTGGAAATTGGAGTGGCTTGTTCCCTCTTTAATAGTCGAAAGTGATTGGAGGCAACTAACACCCCTTCAACCCCCAAGATTTCCCCAAACATATCCAATCAAAATTTTGAGATAACTATTTTGTTCAGCGTAGTTGATTTCCAGATAGAAATTATATTTTTGAGGACACTCCCCCAAAACCCTTAGGGCAAGGGTTGTAAGTTATGCCCTGGGGGCATATAAGATTTTTATAGAAAGCATAGAAACTTCAAAAAGGGCTCATTCGATTGTAAATTCAAAGGGCTAGTGCCATTTTTAATAGTCGAAAGTGACTGGAGGGCAACTAATCCCTACTCTAACGAACACATTTTCCCCAAACATATCCAATCATAATTTTGAGATAGTAATTTTGTTCAAAGTAGTTGAAAATTCCGGAAATTATGTTTTTGAGGATGACAAATCCCCGAGAGCCCCCACGGCAAAGGTTGTAAGTTATGCCATGGGGGAATTTAAGGCTTTTATAGATAGTATTATCATAAAAACTTCAAAAGGGGTTAATTTAATTGGAAATTAAGAGGGCTAGTGCTCTTTTTAACAGTCGAAAGGGATTGGAGTATAACTAACCCACCTCTTAAGCTCACCATTTCCCCAAACACATCCAATCAAAATTTTCAGATAGACAGTTTGTTCAACGTAGTTGAACGTTCTGGAAATTAGGTCTTTGAGGATGACACTCCCCCCAGAGCCCTCAGGGCTAAGATTGCAAGTTATGCCCTTGGGGCATATAAGGTTTTTATTGAAAACTGTGTCGTAGAAAATTGAAAAAGGTCTCATTCAATTGGAAATTGAAAGGGTTAGTGCCCTTTTAAATAGTCGAAAGGGATCGGAGGGCAACTAACCCCCCTCTCAGGCCCACCATATCCCCAAAAACATCCAATAAAAATTTTGGGACCGTCATTTTTTCAACGTAGTTGAAATTTTGGGAAATTAGGTCTTTAAAGATTAGAACCCCCCCACAACCCTTAAGGTAAGGGTTGTAAGTTATGCCCTGGTCGCATATTAGGTTTTTATAGAAGGCTTTGTTGCAGAAACTTCAAAGAGGGCTCATTGAATTCGAAATTGAAAGGGCTAGTACCCTTTTTAATAGTCGAAAATGATTGAAGGGCAACTAACCCCCCTCTAACAGCCAGCATTTCCCCAAACACATTCAACCAAAATTTTGAGATGGCCTTTTTGTTTGACGTAGTTTCAAGTTCTGGAAATCAGGTCTTTAAGGATGACACCCCTCCCCATAACCCTTTGGGCAAGGGTTGTAAGTTATGACCTGGGGGCATAAAAGGTATTTATTGTTGGAAATTGAGAGGGCTAGTGCCCTTATTTGTAGTCAAAAGCGATCGGAGTGCAAATGCCCCTCCCCCATACTTATCAGTTCCCCAAGTACTTCCGATCAACAATTTAATATAGCAATTTTGTTGAACGTAGTTAAAGGGTCCGGAAATTAAGTTTTTTAGTATGACACTCCCCCACAGCCCTCAGGGCTAAGGTTGTAAGTTATGCCCTGGGGGCATATAATGTCATACAGAAAGTGTTGTTATTAAAACTTAAAAAAGGGCTCTTTCGATTGGAAATTGAGAGGGCTATTGTCCTTTTTATTAGTCAACAGTAATCAGAGGGAGAATCATCCCCCCCCCCACGCCCATCATTTACCCCAACATTTCCGATCAATATTTTGGTATGGTCATTTTGTTTAACATAGTTGAAAGGTCTGAAAATTACGTCTTTGAAGATGACAACCCACCTCCCATAGCCCTCAGGAAAAGGGTCGTAAGTTATGCCCTTAGGGCCTTTAAAGTTTGTAGAGAGGTTTTTGCAGTCGAAGCTTCAAAAAGGGCTCATTCAATTGGAAATTAAGAGGAACAGTACCATTTTTATTAGTCGAAAGTGATCGGAGGGCAAATGTCTCCCTCCACACCTATCATTTCCTCAAACACTTCCAATTCAAATTTCGATATAGCCATTTTGTTAAGCCTACTAGAAAGGTCTGAAAATTATGTTTTTGAGGATAACAAATCCCCTATCTCTCAGAACAAGGGTTTTAAGTTTTGCCCTGGGGACATATAGGTTTTTTTTTATAGAAAGTGTGCTCATATAAACTTCAAAGGGGGCTCATTGAATTGGTAATCAGACGCTCTAATGCTCTTTTTAAAAGCAAAGTGATCAGAGGGCAGCTACCCTCTCCCCCCTGCACACACGTCGTATTATTCCGAAATGAGTCTAACAGAAATTTTGATATACCCATTCTATTCAAAATTGTTTAAATATCATATGATAAGGCGTTTGGGGTTGAAACAAACCCCAGAGATTAGGAGCAAGGGTTGTAAGTTATGCCCAGGGGGCATTTAAGGTTTTTATGGAAGAGATGGCTGTTTAACTTTAGAAGAGGCTCAGTCTTTCTCCCTGAAAAAGCCTACGTCAAAATAAAACGAACAGAAATTAATTAAAAATTTTTTTTGCACAAAATAAGTCTTTCAAAAAAAGTAAAGAACTCCATTAAACCAAAAATGAACAAAAATAGAATCAAATAATCTACCAAACATAACACTACCAAAAATCAGTATCAATAAATAAATGAAACCCTAAACAAACGGAAATTGAAATAAATCAAACTCAAAACGAGCAGAAATTAATTTGAGTAGGTTTATAAACCCTATGCTTTCTAAAAGCCAAAATATAATTTGTACTTTACTCAAAAAATACTTTTAAATGTTTTCACTTTTCTAACTTTAAGAAATCAAAAATCAATCAGGAGTCTAAGGAGTAAATATCAGTATATGTATATTAAATTGACAATGCACATTTTTTCAGTAAATTCATTTGATTTTTTTTTAGTAAAGTAAAATTTATATTCTGGCTTTTGGAAAGCATAGGGTTTAGAACCCTACTTAGATTAATTTCTGCTCGGTTTGAGTTTGACTTATTTTAATTTCTGTTTGTTTTGGGTTTCATTTATTTATTGATACTGATTTGTGGTAGTTATATGCTTGATAGACTATTTGATTCTATTTTTGTTTATTTTTGGTTTAATGGAGTTTTTTTCTTTTTTTTGAAAAAATTTATTTTGTGCAAAAAGCTTTTTTGATTAATCAGTATCAATAAATAAATGAAACCCAAAACAAACAGAAATTAAAATAAATAACAGAGTCAAACTAAAAAACGAGCAGAAACTAATATGAGTAGGGTTCTAAGCCCCATGCTTTCTAAAAGCCAGAATATAATTTGTACTTTACTGAAAAAATTCAAATGATTTTGCTGAAGAAAATGTGAAGAAAATGTTGTCAGTTTAATATACATATGCTGATATTTATTCCTGAAAAACTTTATTAATTTTTGATTTCTTAGAGTTATAAAAGTGAAAACATTTAAAAGAACTTTTTTCAGTAAAGTACAAATTATATTCTGGCTTTTAAAAAGCACGGGGTTTTGTAGCCTTATTTATATTAATTTCTGCTCGTTTTGAGTTTGACTCTGTTATTTATTTTAATTTCTGTTTGTTTTGGGTTTCATTTATTTATTGATACTGATTTGTGGCAGTTTTATGTTTGGTAGATTATTTGATTCTATTTTCGTTCATTTTTGGTTCAATGGGGTTCTTTACATTTTTTTTAGAAACTTATTTTGTGGAAAAAGTTTTTTTTAATCAATTTCTGTTCGTTTTATTTTGACGTAGGCTTTTTCAGGGAGAAAGACTGAGCCTCTTCTAAAGTTAAACAGCCATCTCTTCCATAAAAACCTTGAGTACCCCCTGGGCATAACTTTTCAATCCTTGCCTCTAATCTCTGGGGTTTGTTTCAACCCCAAAAGCCTTGTTATATGATATTTAAACTATTTGGAATAGAATGGCTATCTCGAAATTTCATTTAATTGCATGTCGGGACAATACAACGTGTAAGGGAGGGGGAGGGGCTATCTGCCCTCCGATAACTTGGACTCTTAAAAACAGCACTAGAGCGTCTGATAACCAATCCAATGATCCGCCTCCGAAGTTTATATGACCATGCTTTCCATATAAGCCTTATTTGTCCCGAGGGTATAACTTACAACTTTACCCTCAGAACTGTGGGGATTTTTTTCCTCAAAAACATAATTTCCTGATCTTTCTGATACGTTGAACAAAATATCTATCTCAAAATTTTTATTTTAAGGGTTTGGGGATGATGGGCATAAAGGTGGGCATTTGCCTTCTGATCACTTTCGACTAATAAAAAAGGCCCTATTTCTCTCAATTTCCAGTCGAATGAGCCCTTTTTGAAGCTTCTAAGACAAAAACTTCTATAAAAATATTATGTGCCCCAAGGGTGTAACTTACGACCCTTGTCCTGAAGGCTGAGGAGGGGGGGGAGGGTTGTCGTCATCAAAGACATAATTTCAAGACCTTTCAACTACGTTGAACAAAATGGCCATATCAAAATGTTGTTCAGAAATGTTTGAGGAAATGATGGGCATGGGGCGGGGATGAATCTCCCTGTGATTACTTTCGACTATTAAAAAGGAAAATAGCCCTCTCAATTTCTAATACAATGACCCATTTTTGAAGTTTTTACGACAACGCTTTCTATAAAATTTATATTCTCCCAGGGCATAGTCTATAATCTTAGCCCTGAGGGCTGTGGGGGGTGTCATACTCAAAAAATAATTTCCAGACCCCTCAACTACATTCAAGACTGGGAAATAATGGGCGTGGAGGGAGGGTCATTCGCCCTCCGATCGCTTATGACTAGTAATAATGACACTAGCCACCTCAATTCCCAATTGAATGAGCCCTTCTTGAAGTTTCTACGACAACGCATCCTATAAAAGCCTTATAGGCCCCCAGGGCATAATTTACAACCTTAGCCCTGAGGGCTATGGGGGGTCATACTCAAAAACATAATTTCTGGACCTTTGAATTACGTTGAACAAAATGGCTACCTGAAAATTTTGATTGAATCTGTTTGGGAAAATGGTGGGCGTGAGAAGGGGTTAGTTGTCCTCCAATCACTTTCGACTATTAGAAAGAGCACTAGTCCTTTCAATTTCCAATCGAATGAGCCCTCTTTGAAGTTTTTACAACCCAACTTTCTATAAAAACCTTATTTGCCCCAGGGCATAACTTACAACCCTTGCCCTGAGGGTTTTGGGGTGGGACGCGGGGTAGTCATCCTTAAAGACCTAATTTCCAGAACTTTTAACTACTTTGAACAAAATGTTTATCTCATAATTTTGATTGTATGTGTTTGGGGTAATGGTTGGCGTGAGAGGGGGGTTAGTTGTCCTTCAATCCCTTTCCACTATTAAAAAGGGCACTAGCCCTTTGAATTTCCAATTGAATGAGCCCTTTTTGACGTGTCTACGGCAAAGGTTTCAATAAAAACCTTATATGCCCCTAAGGGCATAACTTACAACCCTTTCTCTGAGGAGTGGGGGGAGTAGGGGTTATCATCCTCAAAGACCTAATTTCCAAAACTTTCAACTGCATTGAACAAAATGGATATCTCAAAATTTTGATGTCTTATTTTTAGGAAAATGGTTGGCGTGAGAGGGGGGTTAGTTGCCCAATAATCACTTTCGACTATTAAAAAGCGCACTTGCCCTTTCAATTTGAATTTGAATGAGTGTTTTTTGAATCAACGCTTTCTATAAGACCTGTATATGCCCCCAGTGCATAACTTACAACCCTTGCCCTGAGGGGTGTGGGGGTTTTGTCTTCCTCTAAGGCATAATTTCCGGAACTTTCAACTACGTTGAAGAAAATGGCTGTCTTAAAATTATGATCGGATGTGTTTGGGAAAATGGTGGGCCTGAGAGGGGGATTAGCCGCCCTCCAATCACTTTCGACTGTTAAAAAGGGCACTAGCTCTTTCAATTTCCAATCAAATAAACAATTTTTGAAGTTTCTATGACAACGCTTTCTATAAAAACCTTATATGCCCCTAGGGCATAACTTACAACCCTTTCTCTGAGGGCTCTGGGGGGGGGGGGGTTATTATCCTCAAAGAACTAATTTTCAAAACTTTCAACTGTGTTGAACACAGTAGATATCTCAAAATTTTAATTGCATGTGTCTGGGGAAATGGTGGGTATGACTGGGGAGTTAGTTGCCCTCCAATCCCTTTGAACTATTAAATAAGGCGCTAGCCATTTCAATTTCCAATGGAATGAGCCCTTTTTGAAGTTTCTACGACAACACTTTCAATAAAAACCTTATATGCCCCTCCAGTGGATAAATTAAAACCCCTGCCCTATGGACTGTGGGGAGAGTGTCCTCCTCAAAGACATAATTTCTAGATCTTTCAACTACGTTGAACAAAATGGTTATCTAAAAATTTTGATAGTATGTGTTTGGGGAAATGATGTGCGTGGAAGGGGTGTTAGCTACCTTCCAATTATTGTTGACTATAAAAAAATGCACAAGCCATCCCAATTTCCAATCGAATGAGCTCTTTTCAAAGTTTCTACGACAACTTTTTCGATACGAAGTGCCATGGTCTAAGAACAACCAAAAATAAATAAATAAATGATACATTGCGGGCAACATCGCTCTTTACTTAGGCAGCGCTATTGCGCTGTCTAAGATTCCTATTCGTTTTGAGTAACATTTATTTATTAATTTTGATTCATAGTGGTTTCACGCTTGAAAAATTATTTGGATTTACTTCTACTCGTCTTTGATTTAATGCAGCTGTTTACTTCTATTTGAAAAACTTCTTTTGTGGAATAAGTTTATTTTTAATTAATAGGTTTAATAGCCAAAAAAATCTATTCGTCTAAGAACAAAAGGTCATAGTTGACGATCGTAATTGAAATTACTCCAACAAGTCCAACACACCCATCCTTGGTTTATTGTAGGTCTGAAAAGCAGAATTTTGATACCAATAGCCATATCAAAAGAATCGGCTTATTATGCTGATTTGAAATACATAAGTTTCATTAAGTTTAGTTTTACCTATTAACGACTACGAGCCTGAGAAAATTTGCCTTATTTTCGAAAAAAGGGAAAACACCCCCTAATAGTGACATAATCTAAATGAAAATCACACCCCCGGATTTAGTGGTGTGAGTGTAATTGAAACACCGTGTAGCCGAACCAAAAGCAACTGAATCCCTGTAACTGAACCACCATGTAACTGAACCACCGTGAAACTGAACCACCGTGTAACTGAACCCCCTGTATAACCGAACCCCCGTGCAACTGAACCCTCGTGTAACTGAACCACCGGGCAACTGAACCCCGTTTAACTAAACCCTAGTGCAACTAAACCCCCTTGCATCTCAACCCCACTTAGCTGAGCCCCTGAGTAACTAAACCCCCGTGTAACTGAACCACCGTGCAACTGAACCACCGTGCAACTGAACCACCGTGCAACTGAACCACCGCACAACTGAACCACCCTACAATTAAACCTCCGCGCAACGGAACCACCTTACAACTGAATCACTGTGTAACCGAACCCTCACGTAACTGAACAATTGTGCAACTGAACCACTGAACTTAGTTTTTCAGTATTCTACAAACATTAGGCAATATCATTGGGTAAAACACAAGTTAAAATTTTTGCATGCTCAACCTTGTTGGAATCGTTTGTTTTTTAAAGTCATGATATAAACGCCTGTCAAGATCATTTATAAAAAAACTTTGCTTTATTTTTGCAAAAAAAAAAGAAGATCTGATACCATAAACCATTAAAGCTGATTTATTTCTCTTTTTTTCATATGAATCAGACCTTTCTGGACGTTAAGTAATAAACATATGTGTTTAAAATATTTTATCTTTGTGAATCTAGAGAACAAATTTTGATCAGATATCTGAGGAGATTGCAGCTAAAAGGACATTCCTTCAACATGCTGTGAAAGTTTTGACTTCATACTCTCAGGTTTATACCCTCAGCTGTCCTAGACACATTGCAGATACAACGTCTTTTAAAACTGGATGCACATAGTACTTCTTGATTTAGTTGAGGATGCTCCTAAATATTTTCCAAACAATGTGATGGCTGATACCATCAGCCATTGTAAACATTGCTGGTATTTCCTTGTCACAACCAATAAAGGAAAAATGTTTTTTGATTGTGTTTGGCATTTTTCTTGACATTTCCCTTTGCTTTGATCTGAATGCTCCATGTTTTTTTTTTATTCATAGGATCAAACATGCCCTCTTTTCTTGATAAAAACCATGGAAGTTAACAATAGGCAACTTGTATAACTTACAGCCCTTGCACCAGAGGCTAAGGGCTGTGAACCCATAGTTATTTAACTATGGCATAGTTATTTAACCTTTGAACTGTTTTAAATAAAACGGCCGTCTCAAAATTGACATCGGATGTATTTGCGGAAAAAAGAGGGTGGGTTGGAAGCTCTGCGATCACTTTTAACTCTGAAAAGTGTACTGGAACTTTTGATTTCCGATCGAATGAGCCCCCCAAGTTCATACACAAATCATTTCCATAATAACCTTACGTGTTAACAATGAGTAACTATCTTAACTTACAGCCCTTGCCCCAGGAGCTGCTGGTTGGTTTGTTAACCCCAAAGTCATGATTATTTGACCTTTAGACTATTTTGAACAAGATTTTTGTTTGAATTATGATCGTATGCAAGTTTGGGGGGAAAATGTCGGTTAAGAGGCTGACTGTCCTCTGATTACCTTTGATTTTTCAAAATTAACTTGAACTTTCAATTTCCAAATGAATGAGCCCCCTTCAACGTTTTTACGACCATCCCATCTATAAAAACCTTAAATTTTAACATTTGGTAACTTGCAATAACATACAGATTGCTGATACAAGTGCATCAGCAATTTTCTTGGAACGGCTTAGCGTATCAAGATGAAACTTCTGGAGCATGTACCTGCTACTACTGCTATTAATACTGATCATTTTGGGTTTGAATTATTATATGCATTTATTTATGCTAGTGTTTGGCTTAATATGGGTCTTTACTTTTCTTTGACAATTTGTTTTTCGAAAGTATCTTTTTAATTAATTCAAAGAAAGCGCAACGAAAAGCGACTTTTTTGTTACCTAGATTCTCGAAGTTATTTTCCGATATTTTCAACACAAATTTTTATTACTCAATGTTCAGGGAAGGTCTAATTCTTCTGAGAAAAAAGAATCAAATCAAAAGTTTACAAACACAAAGAGAAAATAGCCTTTGTGTTGGCTCCACCAACGCAGGTAATTAACCTTTGTCAAACCAAACAATAACCAGCTGCGAGCGTAGAAAATATCACAAAATGAAAACAACAAAATAAGCAAACGGTTAAAAAAACATTACAGTATGTAGACGGTGGGTTCCAGCGTTCACCCGCCCCCCCCCCCCACGAAAAAACATCCCCTGGGGATACTAATTCGCGGAAAATACCCTCCCTCCTGGAAGATCTCCCCCCCCCCCCAAAAAAAAAAAAAACCTTGTGGTTGGTTAGTCTCCAATCACTTTTCGCCTATAAAAAAGACTAGAAATGCCTGGGGATTATCAAACAATTTCTACCTCCATCCTCCTCTCGTATCTCCCTTAGAGCTAATTCTGTATTTATCTGGAGGCTCAATGAGATCTGAAATGTTTTGGCGTCAAAATGCACCCTTTGAGGTATATCCCTCACTCCTAAGCTACAAAACAATCAGATAACCCCTTTGCAGATGTTTCAGTTACTTTTTAAGTTTGTCTATTGCTTACAGATAGTATATGTCAGTGGAAAAACATACGGACATTTTTTGCGTGGGAGTTTCCTGAAGGATTCTCCATGAAAATAAAGCTTTTGCACTAAGGGGGGGGGGGTTAAGACTAACGCATAATTTCCTCTTTTCCACTTTCCTTAGCATTCCTCAATTAAACTAAAAAATAATACAACTAATAGAATATTTTCAAATTTTGAAACATTAATGTTCGCGAGATAGTTATTGTTCAGGTAAGGGGTGTGTGGGGTTGGGAGGAGTGTTATTTTCTTTGGAGGCGGGGGTTAAACACCTATACCTGTAGACAGTGACAGGACGAAGGGAACCCTCAGTAACAGACATAAAAAAGGAGAAGTAAATCTGGCTTTAAGAGTTTATAACGTCCGATTTTCATAGTTTTTGAACAAAATAGAGCTTTTTTTATTAATCATCTTAACAGTCATTTACATCAAGATTTTAAAAAGCAAACAATTCCAACAAGTTTGAGCATGTAAAGATTCTAACTTGGGTTTTACCCAATGTAAGTACGGTGGTTGAGTTGCGCGGATGTTCAGTTATACGAGGGTTCAGTTACACGGTGGTACGGTTCCACGGGTGTTCAGTTGTATGTTGGTTCAGTTTCAAGTGGGTCCAGTCGCACGGTGGTTCAGTTTCACGGTGGGTCAGTTACACGGGGGTTGAGTTAAATAGGGTTAAGTTGCACGGGGGTTGAGTTACACGAGGGTTCAGTTAAATAGTGTTCAGTTGCACGGTGGATCAGTTGCATGGTGGTTCAATTACACGGTGGTTAAGTTGCATGGTGGTTCAGTTGCACGGTGGTTCAGTTACACGGTGGTTCAGTTGCTTTGGGTTCGGTTACCCGGTAATTCAGTTACAATGGAACCAGATTCAGCATATCAGAAAACTCTGCTACAGAGGTTTCGAGCTCCTATCTGCAAAAATGCAGAATTTTCTATATTTTTTTTTCCTGAAGAATTGTCTACGACAGGTTCTCGGAATCAACTCGACGGACCAAATTACCAACTCATTCACTAGAGAGAAGACTAAACAACCACTAGTTATTGATAAAGTCATAAGCAGTCGATGGCGATATTGGGGACACATGGTTAGAATGGGCAGTAATGATCTTCCTCTTTATGTTTGATGTCGGACTTCTTAAGGAGTTCGACGGCGCGGACGACAGAAGGCTACACTTGGACGATGCCTAGATAAAGACGCAGCGCTCCCAAGAGCAATCCTTGACGAACTTTGGCCGAAGACGCTGGAGAGGTCATCGTGGAGAGGCATCGTTGCCGCCTTATGCACCAACCGGCGTGGGAAGTCCAAGTCTAAGTATATAAGAAGAAAGATCATGGATGCGTGTTTATTTGTTTGTTTTTTTCCCCGGGGGTGGTCGTATCGATCCAGTGGTCCTAGAATATCGTGAGAGGGCTTATTCGAACGGAAATTAAAATTTCTAGTGGCCTTTTTAAGTGACCAAATAGTTTGGAGGGCAACTAGGCCCCCTCCACTGTCCCTTCTTTCTCCAAAATCGTCCGATCAAAATTTTGAGATAGCCATTTCGTTCAGCATAATTGAAAGGCCCAATAACAATACCTTTGGATATAACATGACCCCCACCCCCACAGCCCCAGGGGAAAAGTCTTTAATTTAAAAAAATTGCCCATTGTTTACGCATAGTATTTGTCATTGGGAAGTATGCATACATTTTCGGGTGGGAGAAGGCGAACTTTCTTCTGGGGTTTTTTCCTTGGGTGAATTTTCCTTCGGGAGATAAGTTTCCAGGGGGTGAGTCGTCAGAGGAAATTATACGCTTGGAGAATTTGCAGGAGTTTTTTTTATAAGTCTTGCTTTCTCTTTTCCGTCTCAATCTTATGCGTGGAGTTGTTAAGAGTATTTGTCCTGGGTAAATTTTCATCAAGATTGATTTTTCTAGAGGATATTCCCATAAGGAGGGTATTTCTCCGTGGAGGTGGGGTCAAATTTCCTGGCATTATTTAAAAACGATCAAAAATTAAATAAAAAACAAGTTTTTTGTCCAACTGAAAGTAAGGAGCAACATTAAAACTTAAAACGAATAGAAATTATTAGTATATAAAGGGGATTGTCCCCCTTAACGCCTCACTCTTTAAGCTAAAGTTTGAATTTTGTCCTAATTCCTTAAGAAACACTCCTGAATCACAAGGGTCAATTAATTAAAACAATAAGAAGATTTTTTGTCAAAAGCCAGGCCGTACCCAGGGGGAAGGAGTTAGGGGGCTTGAGCCCCCGAAATGTTTGTCTGACTCGTAAAAACTTAACCAAAATGGATATACACAAATTTTTTATGCGTTTTAAAGTTTTTTTGTGTACCCCCCCCCCCACTGAAAAAAATCTTTGAGTAAAAACCCTCCCGAAAAAGATCCTAGATACGGCCTTGTTCAAAGGCACTAAAAAACTTTAATATAAAGAGAGAGGTGTTAAGGAGCAGGAAACCCCTTCATATACGTAATAATTTCAAGTCGTTTTAAGTTTTAATGTTGCTCCTTACTTTCAGTTGGAAAAACTTTTTTTTTTTATTTAATTAATTAATAGAAACAAATAAAGAGCTCACAGTGGCATTAACTGCGTACTTTAAAGCCGTTATTCAAGATGGAGGGGAGGGGAGACAAAGCCACCTATTTAGGGTTTTAGATCATACAAATATGTTTGGTCTATTCTAATTTGAATTTATCAGATTGTTTGCCCTCTTTTGGCAAAAATGGGTGTTTTGCGGGACAAAATGGCAGAAAATGCCACTGTGCTGCGGCAAGATACCTTTTGTTACTTAAAAGAAAACTAGATATGGCAATTGTGTTTCAAATGAGCCCTATCTCAACATTCTACGATCACTAGTTCGGTACAATTACACTGAGGGGGGGGATAAGAAGAAGATAAAAAGAAGACAAATCAGTGTATACCACGTAAAAAAACTATTTTCCTTGTTGTTCAAGGTGGGGGACTGTAATTCACACGAATATAGTTTTTGGCTATGGAGATGACAATACTGTACCTCCTATTTCAATTCAACCCCATTTTTAAGGGGTCTAAGGCTCTTTTTTTGAAATTCCATAACTTTGTCTCCGATATAAGCTTCTAGAGCTAAGATCAATTGGAATAAAAGTAACCATTCCTGAACCAGCTTAATTTGTCAATTTGTTTCCAAAAGACATCTTCTTCAAAATATGTTGAGTAACGTGATGAAACGCTAAATTTTCTTTAAGCTCCAAAAATGTAAGGCTTATTTCTCTGCATTCGCTTTAAATAATAACGTTTTCGGCTCAATTATTTTGAAAAGCAATTGGTAAATGAATTTGTCATGCTTTAAAATGCTTTCAGAATAGCACTGGTTATTTTGTTCTTTTTCAGTTTCAATGTTGATCTTTGCCGGAAATTAAAAAAAAAATGTGATAGAACAAATAATTTAAGTGGGATTCTTGTGAAATCAATTACGTCTTATCAGACACCTTAGTAGTAAGTCATATAAAGGTTTCACAAGTGATTGCGTAATATGCCTTACCACAGGCCAGTGACCTATTACAATGAACGATACTTACCTTACCAGACGGGTTTTCTAATGTGACACCCATTTTTTGGAGGTTAAACAGAGAGAGAGAGAGCGGCGGACACACTAACTTGAGTGGTAGTTGGAATCGGATATAATGAGTAATTGTCATGTTAACTCATATTTGTAGTAGAACAGATTTCAGAGAGAGAATAGTTTATTTGAGAGGCTATTAGTGGAGAAAAATGAGTGGTACCTATAAAATATTGGATATTAATGTTGGAACTGACAACAGCAGCAGCAACGATATACGATTACCCAATGTAGCTGTGGAAATAACCGCTGGCTGTGGACTATGTCTTGAATGGGACATTATGTATGCGAGATACGTGATATCATTAAGCAAGTTTAAGCAGGAGGAGCAACTATGTTTTGATGGGAAAGTGAATATTCTCCATATAAATAAACTTCGGTCAACATTAGATGTCCTATCGAAATATATTGATGAGAACAAAATGCATCAGTGAATATTATTATTGTAATTATGTTCAATAAAAATGTTTCTAAATCAATGGTATTTTTTCTTTCTATTGTGGACTAGCGTATATTTTCTAGAGTACAAAAAGAAATTCTGATTAGTCTGAAGTTGGTTGTGAGAGAGTTAGGACTCTAAAAAATGGATAGATTCGAGAAAGAGCGAGTCATGAGGAATCTAGTTCTTATGGAAAAACTTTGATTCTAGATGATGATTTTCTAGAGTTGTCTATTCAAAGGAAGATATTTTCTCGGGGAATGCTTGTTCATATAATGAAAACTGATTCTCCATCATTAGACTGTTGTATGAAGCTTCTACATCGTGGTCCAAATGCATTTACACAATGTATTGATATATTCATCAAGACACGGCAAAATGATATTGTGGATATACTTTTAAACATTAGTTTTGTAATTTAGGACTTTTTTCATGAGAAAGATGGTGCTCAAGGATGATTTACTCCTCTCTCTTTCTCTTTATCTCAAACAATTGTTGTTGTTGCTAGGTCAGTTTCTTTTGGTAGTCAGAGGGTCAACACATCACGAAATATTCCATGAATGTCCGTTATGTATGTAATCACTGGGAAGCAGGTCATCATCATGTGAGAATTGTAAAATGAGTGAGGAGTAGGATGAAAAGTGTAGATTGTGCAACCCATGTAAATTGCATAGAGGATGTGCTGTACAAATGAAATGATGTAATTCCTGTCTTGAAGAGGTGTGTGACTCTCACCCTAGAGGCCACCCATGTTCTAATTGTCATTATGGTAAATGTAAGAAGTGGGACAGTACATATCCCGGTATGATTGGAAAGAATCCTAACCGTGATTTCAGTTTATTGCTACGAGATTGGTATCGTCGTGGTTTTAGATTGTTTTGGGAGGAGGAACCGGGTCAGCGATTCAACTGTTGGAACAACAAAAGAATATGTTTTCTACGTCACCGTTGTGAAGACACTGGGTGTTATGATTATAAGCCCACTGATATTTATTTGGCTGTGACGGAATGTGATTCGACACTTGAGGACACTGCTTGTAAAATTGCTTCAAATAAGCAAATTGAAACATGTGAATTCTATAGAATGAATGAGAATAGTATCATTGACTATACAAAGAGATGTGACAAGAGTGAAGTCACACTCTACTGTAGAAAATATGACCCTGAAATTGCAGTACATCAGGATCAGTATACTGTGAATTCAGATAATCTACCTGCACAAGTTGTTGTAGACAAATACCTAGTATTGGATGAAATATAAAGAGTAGAAAAGTCGTTTTATCATGTATATAAATATTTTTTATTAATAAACAATTTCACATACATATTTTTAAAATTTTATTATTAGTGCACTAAAATCAATATTAAATAAACTTGTAAGTATATTATCAACTAGAAATTAATTCAATCGAGGTACGTCAACGTAGATGTTGACAAACTGCTTGTAGGTGTAGCCACGACATCTGAATATGAAAAAGAGTAGTGCATGAAAGCCGAATGTCTTAGTCGTTAAATCCTGTACTCTTCGTTGATTTTGAATAATGGTTTGCCCTCTGCTTTCAATAAAGTTGCTGATGTATGGAGTTTAGAATTCATACGATAGGCCAAGAGGATAAAAAAATTCAATATTCTTCGCTGTTTGAAAGATGTATAGCCAATGGCTGGTCTTCAATGTCAATGGACTGCTATTAACAATGATAAGGGTATTGTTAACACTTGGAATTTTTTCAATGAAGTCCGAAGGTATGCAATAGGACTTATACTGCGACCTGTCTGGATCCATACTAAATACGTTGATTATTTGGTTTGTGTTCATGGTGCTAGGTCTATTAGAACAATGCCGTCGGGGGTGACATCCCAATAAGTTTCGGTGTTAATCAGTTATATTAGCGTGATACTCTTGGTCAGAGAATTGACAAATGTACACTCTAGACGTAAATTCTCTGTTCGTACTAAGACCACATCTTATGTACCTGACAAATCCAAAACAATAACCTCATGATTTTTTGAAAACATTGAATCGATTATTCCATTTTCAAATAGTTGAGAGTCATGATCTAGGGATTGCATAGTCAACTCGTACAGAGTTCTATAGGATTTTTGTCAAATGATAGAGTGTACAGTGGAATACTATTCACTTTGCACACGAGGCTAGATAGACCAAAAAAATTAAAATCGTGGGGGGATTCAGTCAAGGATCCAACGGCACTACCACACTTCACAAAGGCCAATGCCAATTTTGATGGGATTTCTCAATTGATAAATGATGATTTGCTAAAGCTACGAGAGCCGGTGGCAATGTGACGTTGATTGGTGATCGTATGAGGGACAAGAAGTTTCATGTTG
This sequence comes from Artemia sp. Qi Xiang Cuo, assembly GCF_049724085.1. Taxonomy (NCBI): domain Eukaryota; kingdom Metazoa; phylum Arthropoda; class Branchiopoda; order Anostraca; family Artemiidae; genus Artemia; species Artemia sp. Qi Xiang Cuo. Next base: position 2,275,410 of record NC_142802.1, on the reverse strand, counting down.
TCGCCATTGGCTATTAGCTTTTCCACTGCCGTTGCAACAGAGCTTCTAACTTGTTGTATTGGGACGTGGAGAATTGCCATTGTGATAATAACATTAGCAACGGGTGCTGCAGGAAGTGTTTTTCCCAAAATGAAATTTGATGGGGCCATCTGTAACTTTATGTCAATCTTGAAATTGGGGGGTAACCATTGGGATATATTGAATGTATACTTATTTCTTTTCAAATCTAAATAATACTCTTGAGTCACTGCAGTAGTCAACTCACCGTCAGTATCAACACCTGATCGATATTCATAGCACAACGCTGGTCCCTTCAACTCCTTGTAATCCTTTTTCGGATTCCGCAAAACTTTTATGTATCTTGCATATTTTGATAAATTATTGATAGTGCTCACCAATGATCCATTAATAAATACATTAATTTGTTTGAATAGTTTGTGTAGAATACAGTTTTCATATGAGAGACCCTCACCAGCAGTTGGAGTTTTATTATCTCACTTTTTCTTCACCACAACATTTAAATCAATAAATGTTGACGACAAATCAATGAAATAGTCTTCATTGGAAAATGTTTGAAAGTGTATATTTTCCGAGAGGGGTTGTTGGGGGTGAAACTGTTCATAGTAGCCATATTTGACACTGACATCAACATTTTCAGTATTGAATATATTTAATGACGAATTAGCTGATGTATAAGAGTCCTTGTGAGGGAGATAAGTCATCCTAAGAGAAGAAATCCTTCTTTGATCTAACTATATTTTTCTTTTTGTTCTTCTTCTTCTGCTTATCAGGCTTTCTTGTTTTCGTTCTCGAAATCCTTGTTGGTGCCATTTGCTTCCTGCCTAGGTGAAGACCGTTGAGTGAATGACACGAACGCATCCTTTTAAATCCCTCCCCATTTTGTCGAGATTTTAGTTGATAACCAACGGCTCTTGCTGAAGATCTAATATTTTCCTTAACACTCTCCTTGAAATTCTTGCCCGACCCCCCGTCCTGTAGTGTGGAGGCAGTACAAGTCGATGCAGCAGGTACAAGATATTTTCTGGCAAGGGGTAGTGCAGAACGAAATAGCCTAGCAAACCAGCTACCAAGACCATAGCCAGACATTGTAGTACGCCCCTTGTAGTAGTCCAATCCATTGCCTATTTGACGTGGACTCAAAGCACGAACATAACAATCGATATCGGGACAGACAAATGGAATTCTCCTATTGTTCATTTTAGGGGATTTTACTGTCGTTGACAATGGGTCGAAAATGACATGTAATCACTGCTAAGCCTTTTGTTATTGCTAGAGGATCACCCAAATCACTTCTTAGTTTTAACTGACACAGTTCCAAATATGAAGTGTTTACAGGAACATACTGAAGGTGCTTTATATTATAGTGATGAAAAACTTCATGAGTTGTTTTCAAGAACACGTAGGAGGGGGACATTTGAATTACCGACTCTCGATGTCTCCACAAAGGATGCATAGAGAAATATGCAAGAGTTCGAGGCAAAACCAGGTGGATAATCAGCAAAAATAACTTGATCCATCCCGTAAACGGTGCCAGCATTTTTCCCATTGATCATATTCTGTTTAAATCCAAGAACATCTCTCAGATTATCATTGAGAATAATTGTTTCAGTGTCAACAGGTGAGCTAATGTAAGTCCTATCATGTTCCAATGAATAATTAAAATGGAATGTGTCGTTCCTGCAATATGAAATTCTTCTGTTGTTCGTATAACAAAAATCTCCCATATTATCATATTCAATGTATTTCAATCTGACATGTGGATAGTCACTAGATTTAATTGCTTCAACCTATTTATACTCGGCATAGCCCAACCCGTTCATAGTCCAAATCGAATGGTATAACTTTTATATTATTAAACACGATCCTTTCTCAGGATGTCATAGGTATTTTTGAGAATAGAGTCGACAAGAGTCACTTCATATGCACTGTAAAGTTTGATGGTAGGGGAGAGTTTTGTCCAAAATCACTTGTCGTATTCAAGTCATTGTATAGAGGATCGGAAACGTTGGACGTAAAACTTACATAGAAATCACGGAACATTGTTAGAGGCTTTAACACAAATCCAAGAATCAAAATTAGAGTTGTATCCTAGCCACCGAACAAGTAACTGTTTCTTACCCCTGCGAGTACGTGTCTTTAATATTTTTTTCAATTTAATAGATTTCACTAGCATTTTTTACTTTTTGCAATTCATAGTTATAAAACCCGCCGAAAATCTCTTCATCTTTGGTATCACGCAGGCGATGAGTTGTGGGTTTAGTGTCTGGGATTTTTGCCACTTTAAAAAGTTCGGTGGACCACAAGTAATTCCCTATTTCAAAAACATTAGTTGTTCTATTAATTCGAACGGTATCACCAACATTGAATTTATTTTTCATCTTTTTGACAGCCGACGATTCATTGGAATACTGTTTAAGAAAGGTGTCAATTGTATCATGATCAGAATGATGAACTTCCGTTGGCGTAGAGTTGGACAATGATCGATGAGGTCGTTGATTATAAATCAAAATGATTTTATCAAGATCATCAATAAAATCCGGTGTATTTTTCAATGTACAATATCTTGAAATTAAAAGTCGAATAGTTCTTATCAATCGTTCGGCCATTGCAGCCTTTATAGGACTGTGACTATGATAGGGCAGTGTACTATATTTCTCTAGTACTTTTGCAACATGGGGATTAACAAATTCACTACCGCGATGCGTTTGAATTTTTTTATATGAATCCTTTTTGAGAGTACTTTCAATGGCCTGAGTAACTTCCACGGCTCTCTTTCATTGTATTAGATTTGCTAATGAATAACGACTATAAACAATGATTGCAAGTAGAACATACTTGTACGGTGTATTCTGACGTCGCTGATGCTCATCTAGAGTCAGTAAATCTGCTTGTATTACATGCAATGAGTAAAAGGCTTTAGTTTTTCGATATTAATTGGCCCGGAGTCTTTGATTTCTATACAGAGTGTCACTTGATTCGTTTTGTCGATAGTCTTGTACACTTTTAGTCTGAACACCAGTGACTTTGGAAAGAGTGGTGGGGGAACTTAAACTCCCCATCTCGCCATTATTTTCATAAGCACCTTTCTGAGCTTAAACCATTTTGAAAGTATGACCGCTATTTAACAACCACGACCGTTTGGTATGCTGACTGTTGGTGGTGAATGTGATGATGATGTTGACTTGATGCATATGCAAGTTTTTTTCTCTCGCCTCGGTATGCTAGTATCGTCCAAAATTGATTTAAAATCTGTTTCATCTTAAAACTTATTTTTTAATGGTCTCAGTGTTATTGTTGATGATGATGATGATGATGCATGTTCATTTAATTTTTTTAAAGTTTTCCCAGCGCTAATTGTACTTTAGGAAAAGCTTAAGGCACTTCAAAGGCTGATCAGTTGAACGCAAAATGATAGCGATCCCGTGCATAATTCAATCACATTATGGATCAAATCACTTAGAATAAAGCGCTTGCTCTGAATTACAATCCATGCCCCTCTTATCTAAACATTAAAGTGATCTTGACCACTTTCCAGGAGATAGGCTGGGAGTCGTTTACTTTGTTAACGATATGAGTTGGGCATTAGATTTTCAATTTTACAAACAATTGAATCCAAATACTCCTTATTTAATTGTGTTCCAGCAGCAGCAGAATGCTGAGGAGATGATTCTTTTTTCGAGTCAATACCAGCAGTGGGCTTCGATCGATAGGACTTGTGTTTGTCCACTCGGCGAAGTGCATCTTGAAGTAAAAGCAGTTTTTTTATCATCCTCGAGATTTTCATTGTCAGGGAATTTACACATGTTGTTCTCAAAGTGTTCGACGGGCGAGAGAGAGAGTTCTATTGGAGTCAATTAATAGAGCTTTGCAAATCCTTCTCTGTAGAGAAAACTGTTTACAAGTCCTGCAATTATTGGCAGTAACAGTGTGAAAAAGCTACTGCCCGCCTGAAGAAGTCGTTTCCTTTTAAAAATTTTTCCTTTCTTTGTAGAGGCCACTGTACGTACAATGGAACGATGTTGCTTTACCTGTTGTATGACTACTTCTTGGAGTTGAACATTACCCTCGGTCAAATTTAAACAAGGTTAGGATATTAAATTAATGAAATCATTGTCAATACCGTGTTTGAGTATTGCTTTCCTAAGCGGAGGTTTTGAACTGCTTAGAACTGAAAACAAAAGTCTATTTTCATGTAGTTTCTTCAGTGTCATGATAGCAACTAATAGGTCTTTTTAGTGTTCACGGGGAGATATAGTGTAATTTCATTGTAAAAAATATCTGTGACTACACGCAGATCCTCGGGGGTATTTTGATTTAGATCCAATAGGATGTAGCCGTAGGGTTTATTAGTTACCTGATTGTATACTGAGAGCAGAAATTTGGGGGCGCATGGATAGATTTGTTTGTTGAGAGTTATTAGCAAGCTAGAATCACAAACAATTCTGTAGGTGATATAGTAGGTACAGTTAAAGGCAAATATTCGCATACATTTGCTCTGATGAAAGGGTTTATGTAGAGCTAGAGTAACGGAATCCTGTTCATGATGAGAGCGAACAGTGAACAGTTGTAGCATTTCCTGTGACCATTGTTCAATAGATTCAGCCAGATCGTCAATGATCAACCAAGAGTTTTGTTCAATAATGCTGAAAACATCAAGTCCCTGTATGAATTGTATCTGCACCTATCCCATGGTGGTGGCAGCAATTGCTTTTATTTTATCATATGACTCCTGCCAAATACTATAGCAATAGTAAATTTTTTTCGGCTTTTCCACAAACATTTTATCACAATTTTTAATTATTTTAGTTAAGAGTGTTGTTTTACCCAACATTGACGGTACACACAGAAACGATCTGAATGGCGTTTTAAATGGATACATGTTCCCTTCAACAGTTCACCTAGAAAACTAACTGTAGACTATGGCTGTCTAATGACTAAATAATTTCCTTATTACTACTACTACTACTCCTTTGAAGAATAATAACAAGAAGAAGACGAATAATATTTTATTTTATTATATACATAAAAAAGTTGACAATACTTTAAAAAAAAAATGATACATTGAGAAAGGTACATTAAACATGAATAAAAAAAAATACACTTTTTTAATTTATTTATAATAAAAAAATACAACATTTACATCACCACTAAAAAAAACAACAAAAAAAAACACTTAAATAAATACCCTATTTTTTTGTTTATTTATAAAAAAATACAACATTTATTGGACTAATGCACACTTGTGAAATAATATCATACACTTTTATTTACAGCATTTTAAATTTTGGGGTCCCCCCCTCCCCCTCGGGGCGGCCGCGGTGGCGACGGGGGTTAGGCCGGGACGCGCCACGCTTGAGGAAGCGGGGGCTCGCTGCGGCGGGCCCGGGCCGGGGCTGACATTAAGTAGTGTACTTTTATCTGACTTTAACACACATACACACATACATTGTAATATGATTATGATAAAGAAAAAAAAAGAATTAAAAAAAAACAACACCTAATTTTTTTTACTTTTTTTTTAATGAATTTAAGTTAATTTTTCTAGACCGAGTGGTTTTTTGTTCTCTATACATTCAACTTGGTCTGAAATTAAATAATGACCGTGTGGTAGTACCTTCACAGCATCCTCAAGCACAAAGACTTTGTCCAATATGGTCGACATGGCCTTTTTCTCAACTCTAACTCTGTAGTTTTTAAATTGTAAAGAGCGAATCGCCATGACTTTTGCCCTTGGCACTAAACTAAGCTCCACACAGTTTCTATACACACTCATGTCGAAATTATTTTTTACAAAGTGTGTAGGTACCCCCTTGCAAACTTGTTTGATATCCTTGCCGTGCGTTTCAACACAGTATACCTTCGGTCTAGGAAACACACCACTGGATATCAGATCGCTACCCGTTTCAGATTTTAGACTTAACAATTGATTTGGGGTCTGGCGTTTCACTAGCTCTGGGTAGAGGGATTCGTCCAAGTTAGTGTAGTCCCTTCGTGAGCTAATGTACTTGCAATTTCCCAAATCATTCAATAGATTTTTAGTTTTGAATTTCAACAGGAGTGAATCAGTGTCCCCGTAACACACTTGAACTTGTCCCACAATCGGCCACTGTACCTTTCACAAATTGTATTAAAATGAAAAAATGATTTTCTGTGATATTTAAGTTATTTCACTTCTTCCTGCAATATTTTTATTTAATACAATATTTCTTTTCTTGCAATGTAGGAGAACCAAAATGGAGTCTATAATTGTGAACGATGTGGAGTTTGGATCCGCAATGATTCGAGCGCAATCTTTGGGGCTGGTTACAATGTCACATCAACTTCTGTGTCCTATGCTCTTGCACATTTTACTGAAAGCTGAGTTCAAAATGAGTTTATAGACTTCTTTTTCAGCTTTCGTTTTCCCTTGTGAACGCTTACTGACAAAGGTGTCAATAAACGTTTTCATATAAGGCTTTTGATCAAATTGGAGGGCTCTATGAATCTTTGTGACCTTCAAACCACTGGACACCTTCCATTTCAATAGCAGATGATGAACAACGATATTCTGTTTCGAGTTGAAGTCGGCAATTAGATTTTGTTTTGAAGGTACCCAGTGCATACTTCCGTCCTCTACTAAAGATAAATTGTAGGGGCTCAGAGAGTCCCTACCCACCGGTCTATTTATGCACGGAAAAACAAAGTCTTTTACCGAGTCATGGATTTCCATGGTTATTTCACCGTCAATTTCAAAAAACCATCCCTGTGCCCCATTCTCCTCAACACTGGCAATGTCGGGGAAATTCGAAGCACAGGGATTGTTAAGCCATTTATAATTGCCACACGGCAAACAGTAGTGAGACATTACCGATGGGTAAAGAGAATTCATATCCAAAAAAACTGCGTCCGACTTTTCATCGGTGTGCTGTCCACTCGGAGCAGTTTTGATGATACGATCCCCGTGAAAAACATACCCACCCCGCCTTGATCTCTCTACTAACAGATGCTGATCCACATCGGCGATCAGACCTATTTCTTCTTTGCTGATTTTAAGTATCAAGTCCATCACCAAATGGGGAGTGGAAAAATAATAACCTAAATCCAACCCAAATTCCCCATAGATTTTATCCGTATTTTTGCACACAATGTCCAGAAGAGTGAGTACATCACTGGCCAAGTAAAGTTTACAATAATCCCAGACATTTTTACATCCGCCCTTTACCCAAACCCTCTTAGCAAATTCGTAGTCGCTAGTGGTGCACTCACTCTCAGTAAGAGAATTGTAAAAAGCTTCAATGGGTGGTAGTGACACCTCATCTAGCCTCGAGCCAGAGTTGTAATAATCATATGGATATATACCCTTACACGTTAATAATCATACATTTCATCATCGGGGCCGCGCTGTTTGAGCAGGGGGAAGCTTTCAAAATTATCATTTTTCTGCACCTGAATCAATTGACTTAAAGATTTGGGGAAGAAGCTGAAAGAGTATAAAAAACGGATTTTATTCAAGCACATGTTACCCATGTCAACTGTTTTCCACATGGATTCTAGCAGCAGTAACTTCTCCGATGATTTGGGTATGATATTATATGAAAAAGTACCATCTATCCATGCGTCATCTACAACTCCACCCTTGGCAATGCGGGCCAACGCTGGTAGAACCAACTTTAAGTCGTAATTGGAATTGTGTATAAAACAGGTACGAAATATTGTTGTTTAACGTTTAAATTGCATGACTGGTGTGCTACCCCTCTAAAGATACTCTCTCCCGATGTAATTTCCTGCCACAAATTATCATGGTCGATCACGTTCCTCCTCCCACCATTCCCAACACCATCATCAAATTCCCTCTTGCAAACTCAACACATTTTACGATTTTTAATGGCCACTATGTCATCTGGTGATAGGAGCATAGGATAGTTTGTATAACGAAGGCGCGAAATTACACCGTTCGCTGTTTTGATTAGACTGACCAATGCCGAGCGCATGCAGTCTTCACCGTCACTCAACATCTCAACTACATCCAACACTTGCATGGTATTATTGAAATCTCGTTGCACGTGAGCGTAAGAGACCCCTATGGCTTCATTTATTTTAACACGATTTGAATTTGACGGATCGCACACGTCTGTCAGTTTAGCCTCGCAGTCCAAAGCGATCTTATTGCTCTGCAGGAGCGTGTTTTGAAAATTTTTAAAACGTAATATCACTCTATCCCCACTTACCGTCTCCACAGCCTGATATTCATGACTTTTACAATATTTCATGTGATGTTTTAACTTTAAATCAGTCCAAAATCTTGAGAGGCATGTTGGACAGTAATAACGTACATTCCGATGTTTACCTTCACTTAGAACCCTACTAATATCCGTAATCGGATTAAAATGACCAATTGAATCGGAGTCTGTGGGTGGGGTGTATAGAAGCCACACCCAATGTTCTACTGATTCAATTGAAGGAGCCCGCACTGGAAATAATACACCCTTCTTATCGTATTGTTGACACTCTTCAAATTCTGTTCCATACTGTAACACCGTGACACCAATCTTTAAATATGCATTAGCCCACTCAAAAATATCTATTCCTTTTAGTGTCACGGGAATTTGACCATTTAAACAATTAAAATCTACTTTTGGGAACTTTGAACCCTCCCTACCATTAACTGTCATTTTATCCAACTTTTTCTTAGATGCATTACCACGCAGGGGTCTATAGGCGGCAATCAAAAATGCATACTTGAAACACTGCAGCCTCGTATCGAAACAGATTCGTTGTATCCCCTTACACCCCTTTAAATCCGGATTATATTTTAATTCAATATCCCTAGGTCCGGCTCGTCAAATAACATCCCTTTTACACCTACATATATTAACATTTAAACTTTCAATAAACAAAACCACAGATCCACGACCCCCCTCGCTATAATTTTCCCACTTCTTTTGAATGCTATTGTCCCAAATTAGAAAAAACTACCCAAAATTTTATAAATTCGGGTGAATTGCCAACATCTCTGTGTGCAAGTATTTCGAATACATCTCACCCGCACTTTCATTTAAAAAAATATTTTTAGTGCTATTGATGCTTTTAAACTGACCCCCACCCCCCACACCCCCAGTTGTTGTTCAATAATGGCGCGAATATTATCAGCATATGAATGTTTAATGGCCAGGGGATCTGGTATTATATCCCCCGACACAAGAGTGTTGAAGGGGTCGCCGAATTTGGCGCTTTAGACTAATGTGTGGTGCAATGAAGAGTTGGACAGAAAAAAATCCGGAAGAGGGGATACTGTTGTTGTTTTATTAATACTACTATGTATAACATTAAGTGGAATGGCGGCAGGTAACAGGGAATTGTCAATAACACCACCACTCCCAGTCTGTTCAATCACATTGGGGGGATGTGGCATGAGGTAGTCCCCTAGTACATATTCCAAGGTGTTGGGGGACAATTGGTCGAGCCAGCCTGTATTGTCCTGTGATGGAATTTCGTTATGAGGACCCGGTTCAGATGCAGTAGTAGCATCAGCTAAATGTTCACGCATAAAACTATCTGCCTACTCCGGGTCCTCAAGCATGTCAATATCACAGCTTAAAGCATCTATGTTAGCCGTTTCCCCAAATACACCATTAAGGAATCCCCTATACCACTTCATATCCTCTAGAACTAGTGTAGCTTCATCACTGAACTCCGGTGGTGGTGAAAGAATTGGCCCTGTAAATACACTTGCTTCATCACTCAATGGTGTCGGTGGTGGTGCTCCATCTTTAATCTGTAGAAAAAAAGTTTTATTTCTTAGGTAAAATAACTATTGTGTTTATAAAGTTAAAAAAGTATGTCAAGTTTTCATAGTCATTGTTCCACCATCACCTGAATAATTAAAAGAAGAAGAAAAGAAAAAGTTACATTGCCGTATGTCTTTCATTCTGACAACTGAATATGCTAAAAAATATATATTGTTTTAGTCAGGAAAATGTAGTCTTATTCTTAATGGGTAAGTTAGAACAAGAGAATGATAAAAAAAAACTAGTGGTTCTATTCAAAAAATTTTTAAAATAAAAACGCGAAATATGTGTCTAACTACAGTGCTTGACCCTCTTCAATATTACTCAATGACATTAGGCCATTGTTCAACTGACTTAGTATGCTGTACGAACTCTTGCTCCTCAGCTTCGGTTAATGGACACGAATCCCATACGTCGGCGGTTGGTGGTGTTACTCTCTCCACAATCCGAATTTTTCTATGTCTTTTGGCAACAGATTTATTTGAAGTTGTGGACGTAGTTGACCTGGACTAAATAAAACGTTGTAAGAGAGAGAGAACAACTTTTTTTCTCCATCCATATCAACAATTAAAGTACAATTAAAATGTTGGATGGTCCGTTTTAGAGCCCCCCCCCCATGGGAGGACCCTTGGGAACTGGGGGCCTCCCTCAAGGTGGGAGGATTGAAGCCCTTTTAAGTTAGGATGATAGACTTCACGGACCTGTTTAATTACAACAACTCCAAAGTCCTTATAGAATACATCTTTCAAAATGTCTCTAAGTGTTTTAACGAAAATAATTGCCTGAAATGGGTTCACCCGAATAATGGTTCTCTTCACATCATTGTGAAGACATAATTGGAGATTATTAAAAACTTTTTTCCTATGTGTTAATATATCTTATCGGAAATAGACATCCTGTTACAAGAACGCCACTTAAAATTAAAATTATGACGGTTGAGCGGATTAAAATTTAGGTGAAACGATGGGAGATTTTGATAAGCGCCGAATATATGCAGGAGCTTATTGCAATAACACATCCCAGTTTAAAACTGACTGTTAACTGTAAAATGGCAAATTGTCTGTTTTTATATATTTAGTTTGTTTAATGTAATAATGAGTTATTGCACTAGAAGACGTCTTGGTTAGAAGAGAGAAGTTACAAGGTAAGTTTTTTTAGAAATGTATGATATTCTGATTCGGTGTTATTAGCATTCTATTATATATTACTAATTTGGTTAATGAAAGAAAATGAAATAGGATTATTATTTATATAGAATAGCTTAGAAACACTTTTAAGTTTTATTCATAAAAATCTATACAGTTTATACAATTTACCTTATTTTTGACGATAAAAAAAGAAGTGATTGTGTATATACTGTAATGATACAAATGGACATTTAAATCTAAACTCCTATCCAATATATGAAGGAGGTCAAGCACGCAGTCTTCATTAGGCATAGCAGAGACAGTACGAGAAGCCGTTCCTTCTCTTTTCAATTTCCTTCCAGCTTGCGTGGAGCTAACACTGGTGTGAGAGGGCCCTGGCACTATAAGTTGGGTGGTCGTTGGTTGGTCCAGATTGTGTGTAATTCTACCAGCATATTTGATAATAGATGGGCTAGCGGTTTTAATTAATGCAGTTTCACCCCATCTTGTTTCCTTTACAAAAGGTGGGTTTTTGTACGTATCCTCTACCTTTAAAAAAAAGAAAAAATTTAGCAGGAAAAAAATAACTCCCCTTTTTCTATTTTGTTGGATAAATGCTTAAGAGGTCAAATTTTGCTCTCCTCGTGTTTAAATGCAAAAAGTTTATTGCTCAATAAGGCGTGATGCATATAATGGGTTAAAGGTGGTCATATTATTAATTTCTTACTGCTAAATAAAAACGAACAAAAATTATAACATATGTGAGGGGGTTCTCCCCAAGTCAATACCTCGCTCTTTACGCTACAATTTTTTTTTTAGTGCTTTCAAAAGAGCTATCTATTCTAATTAAACGGCCTTTGTGATTCAGGGTTTTGTTAATCAATTTTTTTTTTAAATTTTAACGTAAAGTGTTTGTTATTTACTAAGGGAAGAACCCTCCCCCCTTATATACGTAATAATATATACGTAATAAAAAAAAACAATAAAAAAAAACAAGCAAGACGGATAAATTGTAATCAAAACTTTTAAAGACGAAATTCTGATGTCAATAAACGTATTAAAAGAATGCGCTTATTATGTTGATTCTAAATATATAAATTTTATCAAGTTTAGTATTACTCATCAAAGGTTATGAGCCTGAGAAAAGTTACCCGATTTTTTTAAAGAGGGGGAAACACCCCCTACAAGTGAATGAATTTTAATGAAAATCACACCGTCAGATTCTGCGTATCAGAAAACTCTATTACATAGGTTTCAAGCTCATATCTGCAAAATCTGCAAGTTTGTATTTTTTGCCAGAAGAAAAATAGACGAATATAGAAGTTAGTTACGTAAGTTGATTTGTAAAGACATTCATTTAGCAAAAGAAAAGTAAAATTTTTATGCAAATAAAAGCTGCATTAACTAAAAACGACCAGAAATTAAATAAAAAAAAAACAAGTTTTTTTAAACTGAAAGTATGGAGCATCATTAAAACTAACAGAAATTACTCCGTATATGAAAGGGACTGTCCCCTCCTCAACGCATCGCTCCTTACGCTAAAGTTTAACCCTGTCTCACAACTTTTTTTTTAAAAACAATAAAAAACTTTAGCGTAAAGAGTGAATCCTTATGATGATGATTTCAAACATATCAGTTTCATCAAGTTTAGTTATACCGGTCAAAAGTTACGTACCGGAGAAAAATTCGCCTTGTTTTCGAAAAAAGGGGAAAACACCCTCTAAAACTCATAGAACTTTAATGAAAATCACACCATCAGAGAACCCTACTATAGAAGTTAAAAGCTCCTATCTCCAAAACTGTGGAATTTTGTATTTTTTGCCAGAAGAAAGATCATGGATGTATGTTTAGGCCTACATGTTATTTTTTTTTTGTTTTTTGTTTTTGTTTTTCCCTGGGGTGATCGTATCGACCCAGTAGTCCTAGAATATCCCGGGAGGGCTCATTCGAACGGAAATGAAAAGTTCTAATGTCCTTTTTAAGTAACAAAAAAAAATGGAGAGTGAATAGGCCCTCTCCCAAATTATCTTTTTCCCAAAGTCATCCACACCGACATCGGAACTAGAGAAACCTCGCTTGTACCAAGAGCATATACAATTTAACCCCTACAACTCCCACTCTCTCTTTTTAATACGCAAGTTCTTCATTCAAACCAGAAAAAAAAAGCATGTTTGGAAAAAGCTTGTTTCTGAATGATAAAGTACTGTTTTTCAAAACAATTAAAACTTGTAAACATACCTATGGAGGAGAGATTTTATTTACATAATAGAAAAAAGCGTGCTTTGCCGTTTCTATCGAATATACTCGTCATATTCTTAAGATTTTGTATTGTTGGAGGGGAGGGGGGCTAAGCCCCTCTGAAATTTGAATTTACTAGTAAAACGTTTTTCTTTAATTTTTTTGGGAAATAAAAGAATGAAAAAGTGTTCTCACATTGAAAATTGACGAATCAATTGTTTTCAAAAGTTAATAATATATAGTGTACTATAAACAATGTCTTAAAACATAATGAAAATCGGGATTCAGTTTACAAACATTATATCGTGTTTTTTAATTGAGTAAATTAAGCTTGGCAAGTTTTTTAAAGAACCAACCAATCAAGTTATTATATGGACTAACCACCAAGCTTTCTCTAATCGACTGACACACAAAAAATGAGTGTCATAATAGAAAATCTGTCTGCCAACCCATGTAGAGTTCATAGTAATAGGTCACTGGCCCGTGGTAAGGCATATTACGCAATCACTTGTGAAACCTTTATATGACTTACTACTCACCTTTTGGGTTAAAAGTTAGGGGTTTCGAAACTTTATAGAAAAGATCATATTTGATTAAGATGAGTCGACTTGAACAATCAAATATGACATTTGTATAAGACATTTTTCCAGATAAGATCAAACTAAACGATTTTATCTCTTTTCTTGATCGTATATAAGGATGTAAAACTAACAATTTCTGGAAGTTTAAAAATGAAAGTACTATTCGTTTTTCTGTTTGCTTTGCCGGCAATCCAGTTGACAAAAGTACCAGAAGTGTCTAAAGCTCCACCAACACTAGAAAATTTGAAGTCAAATCGAGCTAATATTGTTCAAATCATAAGTGTCTCAAATGCTGGCCCATGGGGAGATTGGGGCATTTGGGACAACTGCCCAGAGGGTAGTTATTCAAACGGCTTCCGTATGAAGGTTAGTTCCTTTTTTCTTAACCTCTCTCCCCATCCTTCATTATCTCACTTAAGTTGTTCTCTATGTCCTTTTCTCTCTCTCTCTCTCTCTCTCTCTCTCTCTCTCTCTCTCTCTCTCTCTCTCTCTCTCTCTCTCTCTCTCTCTCTCTCTCTCTCTCTCTCTCTCTCTCTCTCTCTCTCTCTCTCTATATATATATATATATATATATATATATATATATATATATATATATATATATATATATATTTGGTTTGATCAAATACTTATATTTCTTTCCTCCTTCATTGATTTCGCCATTTAAGAAGAATTTGCTATAAAAAAAAAAAAAAAAAAAAAAAAAAAAAAAAAAAAAAAACTCAAGTGTATATAGTATCAGTTGTCACCACCAAAAATTAAAAAAAATCATAGCCATGATATGGTCCCATCAATTTTGAGAAGTTTAATACCAATATATTGTCTTAATACCGCAAGAAACCCTCAAACCATTTAACTGGAGGAGGTTGTGAAGGCACATGGGTGTAACTTAGAATTTCAGCATAGGGTAAAGGCACCACTGCATGCGGCATAATTCAAAATTTAGTTAATTCTAAAGGGACTTGCCTCTCTTTTCTTTCTGTATTTTTGTTAATTTAAAACTATTTTTCTAATCAAAATTTCGTTAAAAGTGATAACATCGACAAATAAAAACTTAAAAATTGACATTGGGAATATCATCAATTTTGAGAAATTTAATGTTTATATGTTCTATCGCTAGGGACCATCACGCTATCCAGCACGGGGGGAGGAATAGTACAAGAGCGTGATTTAGCACTTCAGCATCAAGTGACGGGCAGAAGGTGCATAGCAGTAAGAGGTGCCACCAAATCCAGCCCCAGCACTTCATACCGGATAACTTGGAAACAAATGCGAGTATTTGTGGAAACTTTGCAGTAAAATTGTATGCTGATCAGAATTTGTAAGCTATGGCAGCTAAAACAGGGTCTAGGCTACATAATTAATTTTCATCAATTGTCAATGATATCCGAATTTTAAATACCATCTGAGTTTCTTGGGTTCTAGAATTAACAGGCTGCATCGATTCCCGAGTCCGATTACCGATTCGGAATTGAAAGTTTCGATTCCCAAGTTCTCAATCGTAGCTTATTGTTACATTACAATTGTTTTTATGCAGGGAATTATCCGTTTTTACTACCTCTACAGATTTGAGTAAAGTGGATATGATTGTTCTTACCTCTCCAAAAATGCTTGAATGTTTTGACACGTGAGATTAAAAATTTTTCAGGCAAATACATAAGACTTCTTTCATCCCTAGTAGCTCTGTAAAACTGATCAAAAGAAAAGCGTACCAGCCATGTAGTACTAATTTTATACTAACATTAAGTTGGCTAATCTGATTGACTGCGCTGCTCGAAAAGGCTAAAACCGATATATTACGCATTTTCAGTCAAAACAGTTTAACATTAGACCAAGTGAAATACGAGTTGAAAGAATAATACCATTTGCTTTTTATTTACTTTTTTATAATATTATTAACAAACTATCTGGCTATACATGTTATTATTACTACTACTACTACTACTAACAACTTACCGCAGCATCAAGCCGACTGAGGCCAACAAAGCTACGGACGCTCCTCCTCCATCCCAATCTATTCAAAGCCTCCCTTTTTACACCCTCTCATGAAGTTCCCATTTCCTTTAAATCTTTCTTTTTGACGTCCTCCCACCTTAGACGAGGACGACCTACTTTCCGTTTAGCCCTAGACGGATAGACGGACAAATCACTTTTTTACACGGTAGACACTGATGTGTCTTCTTTGTCTCTTTTTCTTATCCCCCCCCCTCAGTGTGATTGTACCGAATTAGTAATCATGGAATGTTGAGACAGGGCTCGTTTGAAACACAATCGCCATATCTAGTTTTCTTTTAAGTAACAAAAGATATCTTGCCACAGCACGGTGCTATTTTCTGCCATTTTGTCCCGCAAAACATCCATTTTTGCCGATACAAAATATGACAAATTCAAATTAGAATAGGCAAGACTTATTTTTATGATCTAAATCCCAAAATAGGAGGCTTCTTGCCCCCACCCCCCCCCCTATATTGAATAACGGATTTAAAGTAGAAAGTTAAGGTCACAGTGAGCTCTGTATTTGTCTCTATTAATTAATTAAATAAAAAAAGTTCTTTCACCTCAAAGTAAGGAGCAGCATTAAAACTTAAAAAGACTAGGAATTATTGCTTATATGAAGGGGGTTTCCTCCTCCTCAACACCTCTCTCTTTATATTAAAGTTTTTTAGTATTTTTGAACAAGGCCGTAGGCAGGATTTTTTTTGGGAGGGGTTTTACTTACAGGTCTTTTCGGGGGGGGGGAGCTACACAAAAAACCTCAAAAACGCATAAAACTTTTTTTATATCCATTTTGGTTACATTTTTAAGAATCGGACAAACTTTTCGGGGGGTTCAAACCCCCCTAACCCTCCCCCTGGGTACGGCCTTGCTTTTAAAAAAAGCTCCTTATTGTTCTAATTAATTAAAAAAAGTTTCCACAAAATATGTTTTTCAACGAAAAGTAAAGAACTCCATTAAACCAAAATGAGCAAAAATAAAATCAAATAACCATGGCTGCAGCGGCAGCTGCAACCTAGTAAAGAGCGAACCACAGCCCATAGTAATCAAAAGTTGAAAAATGTGTTTTCAAAAGAACTGTCTGGTGAGAAACAATTGCCATCTGACACTGAATCAGGAATAGTAACTGTTGTTTCGGTTAATCTTAGAAGTAAAAGTTTATTGCGAAAAGAAATTTATGGTGATTTCGAAAAAGAGCCTGAAACCCCTTGAAAATGGCGTCAAATCGAAATAAAAGGTGCACCATTGGAATCAGCTTGGTCCAAAACTTTTTGTAGAATAATTACAGTCCCCCGCCTTGAACACCAAGGAAAATGACTTTTTTACATGGGTAGCACTGATCTGTCTCCCTTTTTTTTCTTTTTTTTTTCTAGCAGGGCTAGGGTGTGGTCAGAGCATCATATAGAGGTGTGTAATAGTTCATTCAAAAGATAATTAAATTTGTAAGTGCCTTTTTTAAGTGACCAAAAAGATTGGAGGGCGAATACCCCCCTCCCCCCAAACTAGTCCTATAAAAATTTTGAGATAGCCATTTTGTTTAACATAGTTCAAAGGTTCAATATATATGGTTTTGATGATGATATGACCCCCATAGTCCCTGGGGAAGGGCTGTATGTGGTATCGGGCGTATCGATATCGCGCGTATCGGTATCGCGCAGCTAGGGGGACTATGTTTTAACTTTCAGACTATAGAAGATTGTTGGATTAAAAGCAAAGACACTATATCTATCCAAGTATGTCATTAGGGTGTACTTGCAATATCTTAGGAAAAGATAAAGGTTTTGAGTTGAAGCTTTCAGGCCCCGTTGATTGGGATGTTCCGTTAAATATGGGTCTTAAAAAGACGTATCTGCAATATATCTGGAATGGCAAATGACATTGAAATGAAACTTTCAGGGGATGTCAAGGTGTGTGTTGAACAAAATCAAAACGTATTTTGTGCATCTAGGTTGTCAGAAGGGCGAACCAGCAATATCTCAAGACCTGCTGAAGGTATTAAATTGAACCCTTCAGGGCTACTACAACTACTACTGCTGTGACTACAACTACTACTTCGACTACTGTGACTACTGACTACTACAAAAAATGCTGCAATTGTGACTATTTAAGACTGCGACTGCTTGCGTTTGTAACCACTTGCAACTGCGAAAGCTTGCAACTGAGACACCAACTACTTGTTACTATGACTACTTGGAGCTGCTATTTCGACTACTTCCGACTTTGAATGCATCAATTACTTGCTTCAGCAGCTACTTATGACTGTGATTGTAACTACTTGCGTCTGTAAATGCTTTAAACAGTAACTGTTACTACTTGCGACTGTGACTACTTGTGACTGCTACTGCAACTAATTAGATCTACAAGTGAGGCTACAAGCAATTATGACTACTTGCAACTGCAACTGTCACCACTTGTGACTGCTGCTACTGCCGCTACTACTACTACTATTCAACTAACTGCTACCACTATTCAACTAAAGAGTTTAAGTGCATCCAGGTTGTCAAAACGTTACAAACGTTTTTGGAATGGAATAGGGTATTAATTGAAGCTTGCAGGGCATGTGGAGAGGGATACTACTACTACTACTGCCAAAACTTATTTCTAACCTCAAAGCCGTCGGATTTAAGAGACTCATTTATCCACAGTATCAGCACCTGAGTCTAATTATTTCTTTATTCTTTTACTATTTTCACTAATTCTTACTCACAAAACAAATCTTCCTTCACATTCAACTTATCACAAACATTTTATTTTCCTCTATATTTTTTTCCGCAACTCTATCTCGGTTTAGCACATTCTCAGAATGTTTTGCCCATCTCTCTTTCTATATCACTAAGTGTGGCCCCGTTTCTATCCTTAACTGGGACAAGTTCGGATTAACTACTCCCTCTTAATTTATTAACATACTAGTCTAGCAATATTTTACCACAGTATTTTACTATTATGCCGTCTAGCTTCATCTTCCAGATCCTCAGCAATTTTATCCATGGCTTCCACTTCACACCTCCCTAGTTTATATTTAATGTTTTCTCCAGTTTCTTGTACAAGCTCTTCACGTTCGTGTACAAGCTTTTTCTCCTCTCTATTACACATAAAGCTTTTTCACTAATAATTCTAGCTGCATTCCTAACTTTCTTCCCTAAGATACTTCACAAATAGTTTTCCAAAAATTTTCCGTCCATCTTCTACATTTTCAAATCTTAAACTCTCGAGTTTAGTATTCAACTATTTCTGGAATGTTCTTCAAATTCTCATCCTGGAGTCTATTAACATAATAACTTACTGTGAGGTTGTTACCCTTCCGAAATTTCAGCTTTAAATTAACCCTAGATACTACTAGATGGTGATCTTTACTTTTAACATCAAGAACAGCACTCCTAAAAACTCTAGTATTTTGTATTGATCCTGCCAGTCTTCAGATTTCAGTAATGTAATCAATAATATTTGCTATCTTACCATCACGTGAATAACAAACAGGTTATCTTATTGGCCATTTTATGACCAAATACTGTATTGGTTATTACTAGATTGTTATACCTATAAAATTGCATCGGTGTGTAGCCATTACTGTTTTCCTTTCCTACACCAAATTTACCTAGGCTAGGATGCCATCTATCCCTATTTCTACCGACCTGGGCGTTAAAATTTTCTAGTAAAAACACCACCCAGTCTATTTGCTCCTGTAATTGTAACACGTTTGATTGTTGATCAATATATGTCTATACTCAAGGTTGTAACGTGATCGGTGTTAGATTCCAATGATTATGCAGATTTTCAACCTATATATTTGAATATATAAGTTTTCCTTTTGCCCACCCACCTAAAGTACAAGTATTACACTGCAAGTATTAAAAATTGTTAAAAAATGTTGTCCAACATTTAAATAGTAAGCCAAAATCTGTATTTATATTAGGAAAAACTGAAATGATTTAAGACATTCTTTTCTTAGCCAACCAACAAATACTGTCAATTAAAAACGAACATAATTTAGTTAAGAAAACGTTTCTCAGAAAAAAGTTTTTCAAAGAAAAGTGAACAGCAGCATTGACCCAAAGATGAGCAGAAATAAGGTCAAATAGTTTTTTCCTGGTAAAACCACCATAAATGACTATCAATATATAAATCAAATCCAAAACAACAGAAATTACAATGAAAAACAAAGTCAAACTCAAAACAAGCAGAAACTACCGCTAATAAGAGTAGGACTTGAGCCCCCCCCCCCCGTGCCATCAAAAGACCAGAGCCTAATTTTCCCTTGATTCACATTTCGAGGGAATGGCAGCTCTACCAGGGTAAACCATGCCTCCTTTTATCGCACCCTTCAATTTTCTTTCAATTGCTTTTATATTGCCCTGCATTAAACGAGTAAGCATACTGCTAGCCCGCATTATATTAAACACGTAACATAAACTGACCTAACCAAAATACTAATTAAATATTTAATTAAAATATAGCTACAATATAGTTTCCCACCGAGCTGAAGCTAATATTGTCTGGAATAAAGACCATGAAAACCGGTTATTGTCTCATGTTCGCGATAAAAGATCTTGAGTGTGGTTGCTATAAGACAAAAGTACCAAAGTTATTTGGAATATTATTTTTATTCTTCTTCCTTTAATGCACAACTAATTCTGGCTTCATGGTTGCAAGTTGAACCTGAAAATATAGCTGACGAAACCTCATTATATACAATTTGCTTAGAATGTGTTTATGCCAACATTGGTCTGCAGGCAAACCGTCCCTGTTCCTCTGAAGGTCCCTGGGGTGACTTTCGAGGGCCTTACACTTGTCCCATGGTAGGGAACAATCGTACTTACATTGTTGGCTTTGCGCTTAAAAATCAACAACCAAGCCTAGTAGGAGATGAAACAGTTGTTAATAATATGAAGGGAGTGTGTAGAACCTTTGATGGGGCCAGCGGCATCACCACAATCGAAGGTAATGGAAACAGACATGGCACATACACAGCGTTCAGTGGTACCTGTCCAATTGGGTCTGCAGCTTGCGCCATCCTGACGAGAGTTGAGCCAGATAGGGGACAATTTTGTAGATGATACAGCCTTGAATGATGTTCAACTAGCATGTTGTACACGGTAAAATATATAATGTGTTGCGAGTTCAAGCTAGTCTTTTATATTATCCATTCATCTAAAACAAAATTTTGTACACCAATAATACTTCTATTTGTTTATCTGTGTTTTGAAAAAAAAATATTATAATCGTTTTTATCGTTCGCAATTGAAGAGCTTATTAAATTTCTTTCTCGATTTTCACTATTTACATATGAATCATATGATATGGATTTTTTTATATATTTAATTATGGTGCTAGAATTGGTTTCAGTGTGCATATGAGCTTCTTTTACCTTGCTAGTATTAATATTACTAAAGACTGGGGGTGCAGTGAAGATATTAAAAGTAGAATAGTCAAGGCCGAGGCTGTTTTTTGACATTTGAAAAAAAGTTTGGAAGAATAAAAAGATAAGTCTGCGAGCCAAGATTAGAATATCTGGAATTACAGTGATGACAGTGGTAAAATATAAGTCTGAAGCATGGGCGTTCCAAAAAAACAGAAAACTATTTAAACGTTGGACAACATTTTTTAACAATTTTTATTACTTGCAGTGTAATACTTATACTTTAGGTGGGTGGGCACAAGGAAAACTATTCAAATATATAGGTTGAAAATCTGCATAATCTTTGGAATCCAACACCGATCACGTTACAACCTTGAGCATAGACATATATTGATCAACAATCAACCGTATTGCAATTACAGGAGCAAATAGACAGGGTCCCAGGTAGACACATGGTGTTTTTATTTGAAAATTTTAACGCCCAGGTCGGTAGAAATAGGGATAGATGGCATCCTAGCCTAGGTAAGTTTGGTGTAGGAAAGGATAACAGTAATGGCTACAGACTGATGCAATTTTGTAGGTATAACAATCTAGTAATAACCAATACAGTGTTTGGTCATAAAATGGCCAATAAGATAACCCTTTTAAGATTCACGTGATGGTAAGATAGCAAATATTATTGATTATATTATTGAAATCCGAAGACTGGCAGGATCAATACAAAATACTAGGGTTTATAGGAGTGCTGTTGTTGATGTTAAAGTTAAGATCACCATCTAGTAGTATCTAGGGTCAATTTAAAGCTGAAATTTCGGAAGGGTAACTACCTCCTAGGAAGTTATTATGTTAATAGACTCCAGGATGAGAATTTGCGAAAAACTTTCCAGGAGTAGTTGAATACTAAACTCGAGAGTTTAAAATTTGACAATGTAGAAGATGGAGGAAAATTTTTTTTAGTAAAACAATTTGTGAAGTTGCTGATGGTATCTTAGGGAAGAAAGTTAGGAACGCAGCTAGAAATATTTTTGTGAAAGAGCTTTATGGTTAATAGAGAGGAGAAGGAGCTTATACACGAACATGAAGACAAGAGGAATGTAAAGAAATTGGAGAAAACATTAAAATATAAACTAAGGAGGTGTGAAGTGGAGGCCATGGATAAAATTGCTGGGGATCTGGAAGATGGAGCTAGACGGCATAATAGTAAAATACTATGGTAAAATATTGCTAGATTGGCATGTTAATAAATTGAGAGGGAGTAGTCAATCCGAACTTGTCCCAGTTAAAGATAGGAGCGGGGCCACAATTAGTGATAAAGAAAGAGAGATGGGCCAAACATTTTGAGAATGTGCTAAACCGAGATAGAGTTGTGGAAAAAAATATAGAGGAAAATGAAAAGTTTGTGTTAAGTTGGATGTGAAGGAAGATTTGTTTTCTGAGTAAGAATTAGTGAAAATAGTAAAAGAATAAAGAAATAATTATACCCAGGTGACGATACTGTGGGTAAATGAGTCTCTTAAATACGGCGGCTCTGAGGTTAGAAATTAGTTTTAGCAGTAGTAGTAGTAGTATCCCCCTCCACATGCCCTGCAAGCTTCAATTAATACTCTATTCCATTCCAAAGACGTTTGTAACGTTTTGACAACCTGGATGCACTTAAACTCTTTAGTTGAATAGTAGTAGCAGTTAGTTGAATAGTAGTAGTAGTAGCGGCAGTAGTAGCAGTCGCAAGTGGTGACAGTTGCAGTTACAAGTAGTCATAATTGCTTGTAGCCGCACTTGTAGTTCTAATTAGTTGCAGTAGCAGTCACAAGTAGTCAAAGTCACAAGTAGTAACAGTTACTGTTTAAAGCATTTACAGTTGCAAGTAGTTACAATCACAGTCACAGGTAGCTGCTGAAACAAGTAATTGATGCATTCAAAGTTGGAAGTAGTCGCAATAGAAGCTCCAAGTAGTCATAGTCACAAGTAGTTGGTGTCTCAGCTGCAAGCTTTCGCAGTTACAAGGGTTACAAACGCAAGCAGTCACAGTCTTAAATAGTCACAATTGCAGCAGTATTTATAGTAGTCAGTAGTCACAGTAGTCGAAGTTGTCGTTGTAGTCGCAGTAGTAGCAGTCGTAAGAGCCCTGAAAGGTTCAATTTAATACCTTCAGCCGGTCCTGAGATAATGCTGGTACGCCCTTTTGACAACCTAGATGTACATAATACGTTTTGATTTTGTTCAAAACACACCCTAATATCCCCTGAAAGTTTCATTTTAAGTGTCTATTCTGTCTTTGTACAGGAAACTTCGAAAGGTTAGATTCTCGTTTTTTTTTTTTTTTTTTTCTTTTCTTTTTTGTTTTTTTTTTTCACTGTGGAAGAAGTGGCGGGGGTCCTTGTGGAAATATTTGATTATATTTTGTCTTATTAATGGTTCACTGGCTGACAAATTCTTCGTTTTTTCACTCTTTTTGATTTTATTTTTCATTTTGTTACTTTCTCTCTTCTCTGAGTTTCGTTTGGCATGTAGAGCCAGTGTGGTATAAGAATGTATTTTCGTCAAGCTCACGGGGAGCACTGGACCAATATTGTTTTAGATTTTTTTAAATTGTGTTAAGAAACATGCAAATCTTATTTGTCAGTTTAATTTATTAGAAAATTGTAAAAGACATTGAATTCTTCCACCTTCTTTACGTTTCAACCTACATTTAGGCACACTTTCTGAAGGCCCATTTATTCAGAGAATGGGTTTCAAAACTTTAACATATATTTTAAAAGACCATAGATCCAGAAGATACGTTCTTAGTAATAAAATACTTAATTTAAAATCCTTATTATATCAGATTTTGTCCCCTCATGATTTTCACCAGATTTTACAAATCTCACATAGGTCTTTCAGACATATATTCCATTTAGCAACAACTCGTTTATCGGAAAAATTCTCAAAACTGGAGTTTCAACAGTTTCAACAAACACGGATTTTCCTTCCTAGATTTTGTCCTGGTCCTCCTTTGGAAAATTTATCCTCTAAGGTATTTACATCCAAGGACCTAAGTATTCTTTCAAAAAGACCAAAATTTGCAATGGCTCAAACACACGTAAATACATCAGAAATTATTCCGGGCGTGGAGTCTGCTATTTTTAGCTCTCATGGTGAAGTCGAAAATCCAGACCTACTCAGAGGTGAAATTGTAAAGAGTATTCTTGATTATAGGCCATCTTTTTCACTTTCAACTCATTCAAAGGAAGAAATTAAAATCCTCCGAAATTTAAAAAAAGAAAAAAACACAGTAATTACGAAAGCTGACAAATTAAACACATATGTAATTATGAATTCTTCATATTATTAATTGAAATTTAATACCATTTTATTTTACAAAAATTTTTAAATAGATATATTATTTTATAACAATTAACAATAAACAAGTACTTTTATTACTTACAGTGTGCGTTTAACATTGAAACGAAGCCGTAAAAACCAAATGCCAATACAAAAATAAAAAAAATTTTGCTAAGAAAATCAGATTAATTTACTTAATCAAATAAAACCTAAAGATATTAAGTTACGTCCAATCGTCGCATGTTATAGTTCTCCCGCTACGGGTATAGGAAGTTTCTTAGCCACCATTTTTAAGCCTCTTTTAAGCACACAGAAATCCTATATTAAAAACTCCATAGATCTTGTTGAAAAGTTAAAAAATCAAAGTACAACAGCAAATACCGTTTTATCTAGTTTCGATGCAGTTTCTATGTAGACTTCATGCGATGTTCATAAATGTGAGAAGGCTTTACAAATAAAATTAGAAGAAAATTCAGCTTTGTCAGATTAAAAAATTTTGGAAATGAATACAATAATTACCCTTGTCCGTCTTTGCAACAAGCACTACTCGTATTTTAAATTCCGAAACAAATTTTTTCTTCAAATAATGGGCTTATCCATCGGCACTGTCTTGTCTCCTTATTTGGCAAATTTTTACATGGATTTCATAGAACAGTCTGCTTTGAATAGTTTCCACTTAAAACACTCCATCTGGTTTCGTTTTGTTGATGATATCCTTTCTATTTGGGAACATGGACAAGACTCTCTAAGAGATTTTTTTGGCACATTTGAACTCTTATGATTCGAATCTCCAGTTCACAATGGAACTCGAAGATTCAGGTAAGCTGCCTTTCTTAGATGTTTTGATTATAAAAACTAATCCTAGTCTTGAATTTTCTATATATAGAAAGCCGACTCATAATGATCGATATCTACATTTCTCTTCCCATCACCCTCCTTCTGTAAAAAGAGGGGTAATAATCTCGTTAGTCGACAGAGTTTTAAAAATTTGTTCCCGTAATCATATAAATTCTGAACTAAATTATGTCAAGGATATTCTTTTTTGCAATGGTTACCCAATCAAACTCATTAAAAATATAATAGATAGACGATTAAAAAAGATAAAAGAACAAAATAGGGAGCTTGTTCCCCTTGATTCAGTTACACCGGCAATTGAGAAAAAACTTTCATCGTTTTACCATACATCCCGAAACTTGGCGATAAACTTAGAAAAATTTTAAATAAACATAATCTCTCTGTTTCTTTCAGAATCGAACAAAAGGTTGAACATTTTTTTAACTCAGGAAAGGATAAAACAGACCCTTTACTGGGTAGTGGTGTCCACAGAATTCCGTGTTCTTGTGGAAAATTTTACATTGGTAGAACCCATAAACAACCAGATGAACGTTTGCATGAGCACAAAATTTCAAT
Organism: Artemia sp. Qi Xiang Cuo; assembly: GCF_049724085.1. Taxonomy (NCBI): domain Eukaryota; kingdom Metazoa; phylum Arthropoda; class Branchiopoda; order Anostraca; family Artemiidae; genus Artemia; species Artemia sp. Qi Xiang Cuo. Next base: position 2,249,594 of record NC_142802.1, on the reverse strand, counting down.
AGATAAGTCCCTGAGATTAAAAAATAACAATGACAACTTTGATTCGGCATTGGCTTCGCATATTTTCGTAAACCCGACCCATCTAGTTCTGTTTGACGAGGCAAATTTAATATCAACTGTTAATGGCGTACCACAAACTGTTAAGGAGGTACTTGAGATAAAAAAATATATGAACCAAAATTTAGCAATAAATAGAGATACTGGAGATATTTCATTAAGCCCAATTTACGACAGTTTAATCTTGAAGGACTCAATCAATATTTTCACCCGAAAAAACTTAAAAGAACCTATTTGCATATCTAATGAAAACCGAAATTGTAGACCAGCCAAAATTAATGCAAGACGAAAGATCCTTACACAATCATCTTGGTAAATTTCATTTTCATTGATTCCTGCCTGGTTTTTTATTCAGTTTCTATTCTGTCTGTGTACAGGAAACTTCGAAAGGTTAGATTCTCGTTTTTTTTTTTCTTCTCTTTTTTGTTTTTGTTTATCACTGAGGACGACTTGTGGGAGGTCCTTGTCGAAATATTTGCTTATATTTTTTATTCTTAATGGTTCGCTGGCTGACAAAATCCTCGTTTTTTCACCCTTTTTGATTTTATTTTTCATTTTGTTACTTTCTCTCTTCTCTGAGTTTCGTTTGTCATTTTAATGTCCTTTGCCCTTCCAGATATATTGCAGATACGTCTTTTAAACACCCATATTTAACTGAACATCCCAATCAACGTGGCCTGAAAGCTTTAATTTAAAACCTTTATCTTTTCCAAGTATACCCTAATGACATACTTGGATAGATATAGTGTCTGTGGTTTTAGCCCAACAATCTTCCATAGTCTGGAAGTTAAAACATAGTCCCCCTAGCAGTTACTGGCAAACTGCAAGTACACATTTTTGACAATATGTCATATTGACAACCAGTATGCATATAGTACCTTTTTATTTTGTTATATACAAACCTAAACTTTTCCTGAAAGATTATACTTTATGCTCTATTCCAGTCCTAAGATATTCCGCCTAGGCCGTGTTGACGACCTGGCTGCTCTTAAAATATTTTCATTTAGTTCAATAGTAGCAGTAGCAGTAGCAGCAGTAGTAGTAGAAATTGTAACAAAATTGGCAGTGATTTTAGTAGCCCTGAAAGTTTAATCTTAATACCCTAAGGATATTATTGATGCACCCTTTTGACAACCTCCATGGACCTAGTATGTTTTGATTTAACTCAACATCCCCTCAACCTTCCATGAAAGTGTCACTTTAATATCGTTAGCCTCAACAGTAGCAGTAATCGTAGAGGTAGTAGCAGGAGTAGTAACATACAAACATTGTTTTTGTTTAGTTCAATATCCTCCTCAAAATACCTTGAAAGTTTCATAAATACCCTAAGCTATTTTCTGAGATAATGCCGATCCACACTTTTGACAACCTATATATCCACATTGTGTGTTTTAATTTATTTTAAATCCCTCATCAATATTTCTTATAATTCTCACTTTCGTACCCTTAGCCTTAATACTCTGTGTGCTCTGATTTAATTCGACATGCTCCTCAATCCTCCCTGAAAGTTCCATCTTAATACCATTATCCTCAGTAGTAGCAGTAATCGTAGAAGCAGTGATAGGTGTAGTAATATGCACACAGTGCTTTTTGGTTCTTTCAATATTCCCCTCAAAATACCGTCAAAGTTTCAACTTAATGCCTTAACTGTTGCGGAGATAGTGCTGATATACCCTTTTGACAGCCTAAATACAAATAGCGTGTTTTGATTCACATCCCTGTAAATATTCCCTGAAAGCTTCATATTAATATCCTTAGCCTCAGCAGTTGCAATACTCGTAATAGTAGTAGTAGTAGCATTAGTGGCAGTATGCACATAGTGCCCTTTTTTTTCAACTTCCCCCTCAGCCTCAGTTTCGACTTAATGCTCTCAGCCGCTGCTAAGATATTTTGATGCACCCTTTTGACAACCTATATTCAAAGGGTGTATTTTGATGTAGTTCAACATTCCTCTAAATCTTTGCTGAAAGCTTCACCTTATTAACAGTAATAGCAGTAGTAGTAATACTGGTAGTAGTAACAGCAGCAATAAAGCAGCAATAAAAGCAGTAGTAGAAGATGTGGTAAAAGTAGTAGTAGTAGTAGCATGCAGCTATTGCCTTTTGGTTTGGTAAATCAATTATTGGTTTATTTCAACATCCCCCTAAACATTCCCTGAAAGCTTCACTTTAATATCCTTACCCTCAGTAGAGCAATATTCATAGTAATAGTGTATTCACATAGTGTGTTTTGATTTAATTTTAATTTCCCTTCGAAATTCCCAATAATTTTTGCCTTCATGCCCTTAGCCTTAGTGGTAGTAGAAGTCGTAGTAGTAGTAGTAGCAGTAGTAGTAGTAATATCAGTAAAAGTAACAGCAGCAACAGTAGTAGAAGTAGCATCAGTAGTTTTGACATACAGTCTTGGTCAATTGAAAAACCCCCATGTCATTGTCATGCCGTGAAAGTTTTAACTCAATACTCTAAGCCGTTCCTAAGATATTGCTGATACACCTTTCGACAACTTGTTGGCACATAAGGTGTTTTTATTTAGTTCAACATATATCGTTACAAAATGCTATTATGTATCTTTTTTGCTTTTTAAATGCATTTGAATTGGGCGTCATTAACATATTTTTTTTCGAAAGCTAAGGCTCTAAAGGAGTGGGCCGAAGGGTGTAAATTTTGCCCATGGTTCACCAAAATATTGCCATGCCCCAACGGTGGGGCATATGCCCAACGTTGGGAATCACGTGTCTATAAGCTTGTGGATTCTTAACAAGAGTTTGCTCATTTTCATCATAACATCCAAAACTCTGTATTTTTTTCAGCGATACAAGTAGGCTACTCCTGAACCAAAAAGGAAGGCCAAGAAAAAACTTATAATATCTAAATAAATGTGTGACGATGATATGACGCTCAGTCTTGATAAGAAAACAACTTCTGAACCAGTGTAATGAAAAATATATGGGGCACAAACATCGCGAATTAGAGCCATCGTTTATCAAAATATCATTTTATTTTGGCAAGCCTTATTTTGGTCTTTCAAAGTTTTTTCTTAATAGCTTGAATAACAAGAGTTTTCGTATTCTTGCTACAAATGGGAGACGGGAACTTCCTGTGAGGATGTAAAGAGGGAGGCTTTGAATAAATTGAGGTTGAGGAGGAGCTTGCACAGCTGTATTGGTCTCAGCTGCGTATCCGTACATGTGATTGAGGATGCACCGACCAGAAAGGTGAAAAGGTCTCACTTGCCACAGAATTTGGGAGACATACCATAAATTCGGCTTTTGAAGCCTCTGAGGAAAGACATATATCGGAAAAACTAGATTGGAGAACATTTACAGCAGTCTGAAGCGAATCAAAATCTGTAGCCAACAAAACAATATCATCAGCATAAGATATATGGCTGATGCCAATGATCTGATCGATCAGGAAAGGAGGAATATACCTATTGGTTGTTCGGGTAGCTTTATTAAATAAAGATGGACTAGCCGAACCTTCTTTGGCCCCTCTCTTTATTGGAAGACCATCGGAAAGGTAACGGAAATTAGACCTGAATACACCTTATTATGAGAAATTTCATACCAATGCCGTAAGTAAGAGCAAACGAAAGGGTTGACGCAATTACGAAGGAGAGCAAGAAGAGCATCCCAATGAAGATCAGAGTCAAAGACTCTGGAAATGTCTAAGGAACAACCATAGGCCTTCAAACTTTTATTAGCCAAAAGCTGCTGCTCAATGATATGAAGGAAAACAGCCTGTTCATTTTGAACTCCAATGTCACTTCTGAGCCCAAACTGACTATCGCTGCGGGAAGAGAACCCTTTCGATAAGTTTACTAATAATCAAACAAACAGTAATAGTGTACATAGCTCTAGTTCATAGCCGTGTTTGGTGGCCGAGTGTCTATGAAGATGCTGAAAGGTGTATAATTGCTTGTGCTCCTTTCCAAAAGAAAGTAGTGGTATCAACTCAAGAAAATATAGAGGGAGGGGGACTGAAAATGAATTTTCAAATTTCTGTTGGGGGCACTTTTGTTTTGTTTAAACCTTTAATAAAAATCCCAAAAAAATCTATTCGCAATGAAAATCCCAAATTAAGTATTTTTCAAAGTCTGCGTAGCGAGAGTGGGAGCTAAAATATTGGGAGGGAGAACGCTTGAGGGAAAAAATATTTTTAAAATCCAGGGGAACAATAGTACTTTTTAATTTTCTTGATGAAAATACCAAGAAAAAGCCATTTCTCAATGCAAGTACCAAAAGGGATATTTTCCAAAATATAGGAAGGGGCCAAAAACACTTGGGGAAGCAAATGCGCCTACTCTCCCAATTGAAAGCACTGCACATACAATATACGCGTATACATATTTTTGGTCCTTTTATAACTTCAAAATTATTAGTTTACATTGTCGTGTACAAGGAAGAAAAAAAATACGGTTGTTTTGTTTGATGTTTTCCAGATTTTTTTTTTATTTGTGAATATTTCATTTTGTTGTTCAAGCTTGATTCATCTTAATCAAACAGAATCTTATAAAAAAAAGTGAAGAGTTGCAGCAGAAAACCAAATAGTTCGTTATCACCTTCCCAAACATTCGATTTGGTACTTATTTATTATAGCGACCCCACTCAAGAAGTTAAGTTAGGTTAATCCTAATGGAATATACCATAGCATGATGAAAATAAAATACTTTAGAAACAAATTTGGGCTATATATTTGCACATTAGGGGGAGAAGGTTAAAGTATAGCGGGTCTGCATGCAAAATGTGCTAGCTACAGGTACTTTACATATTATGAAGTAAGAATTGTTTTCAAAGTTCACACTGTCCAATTACTTCCCCCCTAATGTGAAAATATATAGCCCAAATTATTTTAGTTTAATGAATTCTGTTATCCGCCACGTCTTTTCAACTGAGCGTAATATAATTGTCTCTTAATACAGACAGATGAAACTGGTTTGTTCTCAAGTTTTACGTAGCGTACTTTTTGACTGGGGTCCCTATAACAGATATGTACCACGATTTGAACTAGTTCATTAAGAATAACACTGAACAAGCTATCAGAGGCAACGCTATAGCGTTGCCTATAGTAAAGGCCATACGGCTCCATTGTTTTATTATTATTATTATATTTTGTTTCCTAGAGGCACTTCATATGGAAGGGGCCGTCGTAAAAACTTCAAAGGGGGCTCATTCAATTGGAAATCAAGAATTCTAGTGCCCTTTTTCAGGGTCAAAAGTGATTGGAAGGCAGCGAATACCATTTCCACGCCCACCATATCCCCAAATACATCCAATAAAAATTTTGATAGAGCCATTTTGTTTTAAGTAGTTGATTTCGTGATAGAAATTATGTTTTTGAGGAAGACACTCCCCCACAGCCCTAAGAGCAAGGGTTGTAAATTATACCCTGGGGGCATATAAGCTTTTTACAGAAAGCTTTGTCGTAGAAAATTCAAAAAAGGCTCATTCGAGTGGAAATTCAAAGGGCTAGTGCTCTTTTCAATAGCCGGAAGTGATTGGAGGGCAACTAACCCCCCTCTTCCGCCCACCTTTTCCCCAAACACATCCAATCAAAATTTCGAGACAGCCATTTTGTTCAACGTGGTTGAAAATTCTGGAAATTAGGTCTTTGAGGATGTCAACCCCCCCCCAGCCCTTAGGACAAGGGTTGTAAGCTATGTCTGGGGGGCATATAAGGTTCTTATAGAAAGCGTTGTCGTAGACACTGAAAAAAGAGCCCATTCGATTGGAAATAAAATGCCCAGTGCCCTTTTAAATAGTCGAAAGTGATTGCAAGGTAACTAACACCCCTTCCACGCCCACCATTTTCCCAAACACATCCAATAAAAAAAACATCCAATCAAAAACCAGCCAAACCCCCCCCCCCCCGCCCCGCTAAACGCCCTTTTTCCCAAATGCATCCGATAAAAATTTTGAGATATCAATTTTGTTAAAAATAGTTCAAAGATCATATAACAAAACTCTAGTGTCGACAAAAACCACCCAGGGCCCGGGGCAGGCGTTGTAAGTTATGCCCTGAGTAGGGAGGCCCCTGTAGATACAAGATACACTGCGTGCTGCCATCTATAATTGAGTCTAACGCTGACAGGGTATAATTTATTCATAGTTTATTGATCCACGAAGGGGGGAGACTTTCTGTGAAATTGATTTGCATAATCGGGGGAAACTGGATTTCTGAGAAATTGATTAAATTATCGGCGGGCAATGTATTGATCTACGAAAGGGGAATTAAGAAACAATATGGCTTCTTTGGTCTTTAGGTCTGAGAGATAAATGGTCTTTAGTGACAGAGATAAATTAATATTCTATTTTTTAAATATGGCTTCTCAGGTCATTAGGCTTAGTGATAAATTAATATTCTATCTAAGCCTTAATAGAGTAACCAAGAACACCTTAGAGATGAAGAGATTAACTTGGGAAATGGTTTTCCTGGGAATTTCAAATGTGACAGCGCAGGGATGCCGAAACAAAGGAACACGCAGAAATTACTTTTAGGGGATTATTTGGGCGAAACCGTTTGAGACATTTTAGAAGATGATTTAGGCAAAACAGTTTGAGACATTTTAGAAGATGATTTGGGGTGAAACTCTGTGGTCGTTATAATACACAAGCTCCATTTGAACCGTGTTGTGAGGTCCCCTACCCCAACCCCAAAGGGCCCCATCTCCCCGAAACCCAAAAGGAGCCCCCTCCCCCTTGGGCCCCAGAAGGGCCCCACCCCGGCCCCCAAAGGCCCCCCCCCAAAGAGCCCCCCCCCCCCATTTTTTAATACTTTTTTGTGCACTTGAGACACAGAAGGGTCCCCACATTTCAAAAGGCTTTATTATATCTTTTCAGAAAAAGTTCCTTTCTTAATACCCCTCTTAAACCCATTTTACAAGTTGATGTACTCATCCTTTTCACCACAACTTTACTTTACAACTTTTTGCACACCCCAACATCAAGCAATTCTTTTCAAAGGCTTTGGTTTATCTTTTCAGAACAAGTTCTTTTCTTAATGTCCCTCTTAAACCAATTTTACAACTTGAAGTACACATTCTTTTCATCCATAACTCTACTTTATGGCTTTTTGAATACCCCAACACCAAGCAATATTGTCAAAAGGCTTTTTTATATCTTTTCAGAACAAGTTCCTTTCTTAATACCCCCCCTAAACCAGTTTTACAACTTGAAGTACTCATCCTCTTCACCCACAATTTTACTTTATGGCTTTTTGAATATCCCATCACCAAACAATACTTTCAAAAGGCTTTTTTATATCTTTTTAGAATAAAAATCAAATATTATGAATAAAATGACATGTATTTTAAATGTGTGCATCAAAGTAACAACATTCTTCTTTAATACCACCAAGTGTTTACTGAACACACACAAATTTCTCTTAGAAATAATATTTTTCATCAGTGATAACACGTTTTCAGTTCAAACTAGCAAGTTTTCTGACAAAGATACCTAATTTTTTCTTAGAAGTAACATTTTTTTGTCTGTGATAACAACTTTTCTTTCAGAAGTAGTACGTTCTGCTTAACACTAACCAACCTTCTTATCAAAGTAAAAACATTTTATGTTAAAACTAACATACTTTTACTGAACACACACAAATTTCTCTTAGAAATAATATTTTTCATCAGTGATAACACGTTTTTAGTTCGAACTAGCAAGTTTTCTGACAAAGATACCAAATTTTTTCTTAGAAGTAACAATTTTTTGTCTGAGATAACAACTTTTCTGTCAGAAGTAGCAAGTTCTGCTTAACAGTTACAAACCTTCTCATCAAAGTAACAATATTTTACCTTAAAACTAACATACTTTTACTGAACACACACAAATTTTTCTTAGAAATAATATTTTTCATCAGTGATAACACTTTTTTGTTCGAACTAGCAAGTTTTCTACCAAAGATACCAAATTTTTTCTTAGAATTGACAATTTTTGATTGTGATAACAACGTTTCTGTCAGAAGTAGCAAGTTTTGATTATTACTAACAAATTTTCTCATCAAAGTAACAACATTCTTCCTTAATATTAACATAATTTTACTGAACACAAACGAATTTCTCTTAGAAATAATATTTTTCGTCAGTGATAACACGTTTTCTGTTCGAACTAGCAAGTTTTCTGTCAAAGATATCAAATTTTTTCTTAGAAGTAACTTTTCTTTGATTGTGATAACAACTTTTCTGTAAGAAGTAGCAAGTTTTTATTAACACTAACAAACCTTCTCATCAAAGTAACACCATTCTTCCTTAATACTAACATACTTTTACTGAACACACACAATTTTCTCTTCAAAATAATATTTTTCATCAGTGATAACACGTTTTCTGTTCGAACTAGCAAGTTTTCCGCCAAAGATACCAAATTTTTTCTTAGAAGTAACAATTTTTTAATTGTGATAACAATTTTTCTGTCAGAAGTAGCAAGTTTTCCTTAACACTAAGAAATCTTCTCATTAAATAACAACATTCTTCCTTAATACTAACATACTTTTACTGAACACTAACAGATTTTCTCTTTGAATCATCAACTTTACCTTAATACTAACATACTCTTAGTTAAAACACACAAATTTCTCTTAGAAAAAATATTTTTCGTCAGTGATAACACGTTTTCTGTTCGAACTAGCAAGTTTTATGTCGAAGATATCAAATTTTTTCTTAGAAGTAACTTTTCTTTGATTGTGATAACAACTTTTCTGTCAAAAGTATTAAGTGTTGCTTAACAGTAACAAATTTTCTCATCAAAGTAACAACATTCTTCCTTAATACTAACATACTTTTAGTGAACACAAACGAATTTCTCTTAGAAATAATGTTTTTCGTCAGTGATAACACGTTTTCTGTTTGAACTAGCAAGTTTTCTGTCAAAGATATCAAATTTTTTCTTAGAAGTAACTTTTCTTTGATTGTGATAACAACTTTTCTGTAAGAAGTAACAAGTTCTGATTAAAACTAAAAAACCTTCTCATCAACGAATGGAGTTCGTCCGGAATGATGCAGACCTTGTCTGCTGACCACGTGCCTCTGGATATGGGGTCATCCCCTAACTAAACACTCCGATCAGGGTGGCTGCAACCTCATGTGGCGGGTGGAGCCCCCCCCGGGAATATCAGTATCTAGGTTAAACCTAGCTCTAATCAGATTCCAGGCCTAGGGTCGGTTGGGCTAGCGACCCTCCACCTGAAAATCAAGTGCTACGCAAAGTGACTACATAGCCTCGGATCCGAACCTCCTTTTAAGATCTCGACCTACGCGCGTCAACGGACATGCTGACGACGTCAGAAAGACTGACAGACTGAACCTTCTAGACAAAAGGGAGCTTCGAATAGCTACCTGGAATGTTTTGACCCTGAATGCACCTGCATCAAAGAACCTACTTTCTCAAGAACTTCGTAAGAATAAAGTGGCGATTGCAGGTCTCACAGAAACCCGTCTTACTGGAAGTGGAGACGAGCGAATAGGCGATAATCACTCGTTAGTCTGGTCTGGAGGGAGCATGAGAAGAAATGGTGTTGGCTTCGCGCTAAAAGGCCTTGCAAGAAAAGCCTTACTCTTGCAAGAAGCTGTATCGGACAGAATAATGAAGGCCCGCTTTGGGCACAAGCATGGCAAGATGACAATTTTTGTATGCTATGCCCCGACCAACGATTCCGACGACGTAACCAAGGAAGAGTTCTACTCTGCTCTGTCCAGATGTCTGTCAACAGTTTTCCCCCACGATGTCACTGTTCTTCTCGGTGACTTCAATGCTACAGTGCGAGATGATATGTGTGTTTGGCGTGGCACAATTGGACCTGTATCCCCCGCCCCACTGAACGACAACGGCCTTCGCCTACTCGAATTTTGCCGATCCCATGAACTTGTGATCACAAACACCTACTTTCAACGTAAGACTATCCACCAGTACACGTGGTATAGTAACGACGGTCACACAAAGAAGATGATTGCTCACCAAGCAGTCTCGGTTTTCGACCCAAGCAGCCGAGCGAACACTACGATGGTTCGGACACCTACTTCGAATGCCTCCACACATACCTGCGAAAACGATCCATGACTTCGACCCTGTCAAAGCCGGTTGGAAGCGACCTCGCGGCCGACCGAAGAAACAATGGTCTGACAGCCTGTCCGAGTTCCTGACGATGGCAAATATCAGGTTGAGCGATGTGCAAACACTTGCCATGGACCGAAGTGGATGGAGGAGGCAGACGTCACTCTCTACGCCGAGCAGCGCCCGGCAGGAGACATAAGTCAAAAGTAAGTAAGTCAAGTCATCAACGTAACAACATTCTTCCTTAATACTAACATACTTTTACTGAATACACACAATTTTCTCTTCGATTTAATATTTTTCATCAGTGATAATACTTTTTCTGTTCGAACTAGCAAGTTTTCTGCCAAAGATACCATATTTTTTCTTAGAAGTAACAATTTTTTGTCTGAGATAACAACTTTTCTGTCAGAAGTAGCAAGTTCTGCTTAACAGTTACAAACCTTCTCATCAACGTAACAATATTTTACCTTAAAACTAACATACTTTTACTGAACACACACAAATTTTTCTTAGAAATAATATTTTTCATCAGTGATAACACTTTTTTTGTTCGAACTAGCAAGTTTTCTACCAAATATACCAAATTTTTTCTTAGAATTAACAATTTTTTGATTGTGATAACAATGTTTCTGTCAGAAGTAGCAAGTTTTGATTATTACTAACAAATTTTCTCATCAAAGTAACAACATTCTTCCTTAATACTAACATACTTTTACTGAACACACACAAATATCTCTTCGAAATAATATTTTTTGTCAGTGATAACACGTTTTCTGTTCGAACTAGCAAGTTTTCTGTCAAAGATATCAAATTTTTTCTTAGAAGTAACTTTTCTTTGATTGTGATAACAACTTTTCTGTAAGAAGTAGCAAGTTTTTATTAACACTAACAAACCTTCTCATCAAAGTAACACCATTCTTCCTTAATACTAACATACTTTTACTGAACACACACAATTTTCTCTTCAAAATAATATTTTTCATCAGTGATAATATTTCTTCTGTTCGAACTACCAAGTTTTCTGCAAAAGATACCAAATTTTTTCTTAGAAGCAACAATTTTTTGATTGTTATAAAAAATTTTCTGTAAGAAGTAGCAAGTTTTGCTTAACAGTATCAAAACTTCTCTTCAAAGTAACAACATTCTTCCTAAATACTAACATACTTTTACTGAACACTAACAGATTTTCTCTTCGAATCATCAACTTTTCCTTAAAACTAACATACTCATACTTAACACACACAAATTTCTCTTAGAAATAATATTTTTCGTCAGGGATAACACGTTTTCTGTTCAAACTAGCAAGTTTTCTTTCAATATAGCAAATTTTTTCTTATAAGTAGCTTTTCTTTGATTGTGATAACAACTTTTCTGTCAAAAGTAACAAGTGTTTATTAACACTAACAAATTTTCTCATCAAAGTAACAACATTCTTCCTTAATACTAACATAATTTTACTGAACACAAACGAATTTCTCTTCGAAATAATATTTTTCGTCAGTTATAACACGTTTTCTGTTCGAACTAGCAAGTTTTCTGTCAAAGATATCAAATTTTTTCTTAGAAGTAACAATTCTTTGATTGTGATAACAATTTTTCTGTCAGAAGTAGCAAGTTTTTATTAACACTAACAAACCTTCTCATCAAAGTAACAACATTCTTCCTTAATAATAACATACTTTTACTTAACAGTAACAGGTTTTCTCTTCGAATCATCAACTTTTCCTTAATACTAACATACTCTTACTTAAAACACCCAAATTTCTCTTAGAAAAAATATTTTTCGTCAGTGATAGCACGTTTTCTGTTCGAACTAGCAAGTTTTCTGTCGAAGATACCAATTTTTTTCTTAGCAGTAACTTTTCTTTGATTGTGATAACAACTTTTCTGTCAGAAGTAGCAAGTTTTGCTTAACACTAAAAAACCTTCTCATCAAAGTAACAACATTCTTCCTTAATACTAACATACTTTTACTGAACACTAACAGAATTTCTCTTCGAATCATCAACTTTACCTTAATACTAACATACTCTTACTTGAAACACACAAATTTATCTAAGAAATAATATTTTTCGTCAGCGATAGCACGTTTTCTGTTTCAACTAGCAAATTTTCTGTCAAAGATACAAAATTTTTTCTTAGAAGTAACAATTTTTTGATTGTGATAAAAATTTTTCTGTCAGAAGTATAAAGTTTTGCTTAACACTAACAAACCTTCTCATCAAAGTAACAACATTCTTCCTTAATACTAACATACTTTTACTGAACACTAACAGATTTTCTCTTCGAATCATCAACTTTACCTTAATACTAACATACTCTTACTTAAAACACACAAATTTCTCTTAGAAAAAATATTTTTCGTCAGTGATAACACGTTTTCTGTTCGAACTAGCAAGTTTTCTGTCGAAGATATCAAATTTTTTCTTAGAAGTAGCTTTTCTTTGATTGTGATAACAACTTTTCTGTCAAAAGTAACAAGTGTTTCTTAACAGTAACAAATTTTCTCATCAAAGTAACAACATTCTTCCTTAATACTAACATACTTTTACTGAACAAAAACAAATTTCTCTTCGAAATAATATTTTTTGTCAGTGATAACACGTTTTCTGTTCGAACTAGCAAGTTTTCTGTCAAAAATATCAAATTTTTTCTTAGAAGTAACTTTTCTTTGATTGTGATAACAACTTTTCTGTAAGAAGTAGCAAGTTTTGATTAACACTAACAAACCTTCTCATCAAAGTAACACCATTCTTCCTTAATACTAACATACTTTTACTGAACACACACAATTTTCTCTTCAAAATAATATTTTTCATCAGTGATAACACGTTTTCTGTTCGAACTAGCAAGTTTTCCGCCAAAGATACCAAATTTTTTCTTAGAAGTAACACTTTTTTGATTGTGATAACAATTTTTCTGTCAGAAGTAGCAAGTTTTGCTTAACACTAACAAACCTTCTCATCAAAGTAACAACATTCTTCCTTAATACTAACATACTTTTACTTAACACTAACAGGTTTTCTCTTCGAATCATCAAATTTACCTTAATACTAACATACTCTTACTTATAACACACAAATTTGTCTTAGAGATAATATTTTTCGTCAGAAATGACATGTTTTCTGTTCGAACTAGCAAGTTTTCTGTCAAAGATATCAAATTTTTTTTTAGAAGTAACTTTTCTTTGATTGTGATAACAACTTTTCTGTTAGAAGTAGCAAGTTCTGCTTAGCACTAACAAACCTTCTCATCAAAGTAACAACATTCTTCCTTAATACTAACATACTTTTACTGAACACACATAAATTTCTCTTCGAAATAATATTTTTTGTCAGTGATAACACGTTTTCTGTTCGAACTAGCAAGTTTTCTGTCAAAAATATCAAATTTTTTCTTAGAAGTAACTTTTCTTTGATTGTGATAACAACTTTTCTGTAAGAAGTAGCAAGTTTTGATTAACACTAACAAACCGTCTCATCAAAGTAACAACATTCTTCCTTAATACTAACATACTTTTACTGAACACACACAATTTTCTCTTCAAAATAATATTTTTCATCAGTGATAACACGTTTTCTGTTCGAACTAGCAAGTTTTCCGCCAAAGATACCAAATTTTTTCTTAGAAGTAACACTTTTTTGATTGTGATAACAATTTTTCTGTCAGAAGTATCAAGTTTTGCTTAACACTAACAAACCTTCTCATCAAAGTAACAACATTCTTCCTTAATACTAACATACTTTTACTGAACACTAACAAATTTTCTCTTCAAATCATCAACTTTTCCTTAATACTAACATACTCTTACTTAAAACACACAAATTTCTCTTAGAAATAATATTTTTCGTCAGAAATAACACGTTTTCTGTTCGAACTAGCAATTTTTCTGTCAAAGATATAAAATTATTTCTTAGAAGTAGCTTTTCTTTGATTGTGATAACAACTTTTCTGTCAAAAGTAACAAGTGTTTCTTAACAGTAACAAACCTTCTCATCAAAGTAACAACATTCTTCCTTAATACTAACATACTTTTACTGAACAGTAACAGATTTTCTCTTTGAATCATCAACTTTACCTTAGTACTAACATACTCTTAGTTTAAACACACAAATTTATCTTAGAAATAATATTTTTCGTCAGCGATAATACGTTTTCTGTTCGAACTAGCAAGTTTTCTTTCAAAGATATCAAATTTTTTCTTAGAAGTAGCTGTTCTTTGATTGTGATAACAACTTTTCTGTCAGAAGTAGCAAGTTTTGATTAACACTAACAAACTTTCTCATCAAAGTAACAACATTCTTCTTTAATACTACCAAACGCTTACTTAACACACACAATTTTCTCTTAGAAATAATATTTTTCATCAGTGATAACAACTTTTCTGTTCAAACTAGCTAGTTTTCTGCCAAGGATACCAATTTTTTTCTTAGAAGTAACAATTTTTTGATTGGGATAACAACTTTTCTGTCAGAAGTAGCAAGTTTTGCTTAACACTAACAAACTTTCTCATCAAAGTAACAATATTTTACCTTAAAACTAACATACTTTTACTGAATAAACACAAATTTCTTTTCAAAATAATATTTTTCATCAGTGATAACACTTTTTCTGTTCGAACTAGCAAGTTTTCTGTCAAAGATACCAAATTTTTCTTAGAAGTAACTTTTCTTTGATTGTGATAACAACTTTTCTGTCAGAAGTAGCAAGTTTTGCTTAACACTAACAAATTGTCTCATCGACGTAACAACATTATTCCTTAATACTAACATACTTTTACTGAACACAAACAAATTTCTCTTCGAAATAATATTTTTTGTCAGTGATAACACGTTTTCTGTTCGAACTAGCAAGTTTTCTGTCAAAAATATCAAATTTTTTCTTAGAAGTAACTTTTCTTTGATTGTGATAACAACTTTTCTGTAAGAAGTAGCAAGTTTTGATTAACACTAACAAACCGTCTCATCAAAGTAACAACATTCTTCCTTAATACTAACATACTTTTACTGAACACACACAATTTTCTCTTCAAAATAATATTTTTCATCAGTGATAACACGTTTTCTGTTCGAACTAGCAAGTTTTCCGCCAAAGATACCAAATTTTTTCTTAGAAGTAACACTTTTTTGATTGTGATAACAATTTTTCTGTCAGAAGTAGCAAGTTTTGCTTAACACTAACAAACCTTCTCATCAATGTAACAACATTCTTCCTTAATACTAACATACTTTTACTGAACACTAACAGATTTTCTCTTCGAATCATCAACTTTACCTTAATACTAACATACTCTTACTTAAAACACACAAATTTCTCTTAGAAATAATATTTTTCGTCAGAAATAACACGTTTTCTGTTCGAACTAGCAAGTTTTCTGTCAAAGATATAAAATTATTTCTTAGAAGTAGCTTTTCTTTGATTGTGATAACAATTTTTCTGTCAGAAGTAGCAAGTTTTGCTTAACACTAACAAACCTTCTCATCAAAGTAACAACATTCTTCCTTAATACTAACATACTTTTACTGAACACTAACAGATTTTCTCTTTGAGTCATCAACTTTACCTTAGTACTAACATACTCTTACTTAAAACACACAAATTTATCTTAGAAATAATATTTTTCGTCAGCGATAATACGTTTTCTGTTCGAACTAGCAAGTTTTCTTTCAAAGATATCAAATTTTTTCTTAGAAGTAGCTGTTCTTTGATTGTGATAACAACTTTTCTGTCAGAAGTAGCAAGTTTTGATTAACACTAACAAACTTTCTCATCAAAGTAACAACATTCTTCTTTAATACTACCAAACGCTTACTTAACACACACAATTTTCTCTTAGAAATAATATTTTTCATCAGTGATAACAACTTTTCTGTTCAAACTAGCTAGTTTTCTGCCAAGGATACCAATTTTTTTCTTAGAAGTAACAATTTTTTGATTGTGATAACAACTTTTCTGTCAGAAGTAGCAAGTTTGCTTAACACTAACAAACTTTCTCATCAAAGTAACAATATTTTACCTTAAAACTAACATACTTTTACTGAATAAACACAAATTTCTTTTCAAAATAATATTTTTCATCAGTGATAACACTTTTTCTGTTCGAACTAGCAAGTTTTCTGCCAAAGATACAAAATTTTTTCTTAGAAGTAACAATTTTTGATTGTGACAACAACTTTTCTGTTAGAAGTAGCAAGTTTTGCTTAACACTAACAAACCTTCTCATCAAAGTAACAACATTCTTCTTTAATACTAAAATACTTTTACTGAACACACACAAATGTCTCTTAGAAATAATATTTTTCATCAGTGATAACAGGTTTTCTGCTTGAAGTAGCAAGTTTTCTGCCAAAGATACCAGCTTTTTTCTTTGAAGTAACAATTTTTTTATTGTGATAACAACTTTTATGTCAGAAGTAACAAGTTTTGCTTAACACTAACAAATTTTCTCATCAAAAGTAACAACATTTTACCTTAAAACTAACATACTCTTACTTAACACACACAAATGTCTCTTAGAAATAATATTTTTCGTCAATGACAACACGTTTTCAGTTCGAACTAGCAAGTTTTCTGTCAAAGATACCAAATTTTTCTCAGAAGTAACTTTTCTTTGATTGCGTTAACAACTTTTCTGTCAGAAGTAGTAAGTTTTGATTAACACTAACAAATCTTCTGTTCAAAGTAACATTATTCTTCCTTAATACTACCAAACGTTTACTTAACACTAACAGGTTTTCACTTCGAATTATCAACTTTTCCTTAATACTAACATATCTTTACTGAACACACTCAAATTTCTCTTAGAAATAATATTTTTCATCAGTGATAACACTTTTTCTGTTCGAACTAGCAAGTTTTGTGTCAAAGATACTTTTTTTCTTAGAAGTAACAATATTTTGATTGTGATAACAAGCTTTCTGTCAGAAGTAGCAAGTTTTCTGTCAAAGATACCAATTCTTTCTTAAAAGTAACATTTTTTCGTCACTGATAACACAATTTCTGCTTGTACTAACAAGTTTTCCAGCAAAGATAAAAATATTTTTTAGAAGTAGCGAATTTCTTTTAACAACACCACGTTTTCCGTCAAAGATAACACATCTTCTCTTCAAAGTAACAACTTTTTCCTTAATACTAAGAAACCTTTACTTAACACACCCCAATTTCTCTTGGAAGTCACATTTTTTCATCAGTGATAACACGTTTTCTGCTTGAGCTTGCAAGTTTTCTCTCAAAGATGCCAATTTTTTTTCTTAGAAGCAGCAATTTTCATTATGATGACAAGTTATCTGTTAGAAATAACAAGTTTTAGGTCTAACATACCAAATTTTTCTTGGAATTAACAATTTTTTCGTTGATGATAACTATTTTTCTGTCAGAAGTAGCAAGTTTTGCTTAACACTAACATGAGCTCTCATGATAAGCTAACCTAACCTAACCTAATTTAAACATGGAGAAATGTTTCTATCTATTTATTAATATTTATTTATACCTAACCTAACCTACAGTTTTGGAGGTTAGATGAACATAACTTAAATGTAGAGAATCCACTTAAACATGGAGAAATGTTTCTATTTATTTATTAATATTTATTTATACTTAACCTAACCTAACCTATGGTCTTAGAGGTTAGATGAACCTAACTTAAAAGTAGTAAAACCTAACTTTGAAAGAAAACTTGTTAAAAACATGTTACTTCTAAGAGAAATTTGATAGTGTTAAGTAAAATTTTATTAGTATTAAGAAAAAATTGTTACTTCGATGCGAAGATTTGTTAGTGTTAAGCAAAACTTGCTGCTTCTGACAGAAAAATTGTTATTATCAAGGAAAAAATTGTTAATTCCAAGAAATTTTTGGTATGTTTGACTTAAAACTTGTTATTTCTAACAGATAACTTTTCATCATAATGAAAATTGCTACTTATAAGAACAAAATTTGGTATCTTTGAGAGAAAAATTGCAAGCTCAAGCAGAAAACGTGTTATCACCGATAAAAAAATGTGACTTCCAAGAGAAATTGAGGTGTGTTAAGTAAAGGTTTGTTAGTATTAAGGAAAAAGTTGTTACTTCGAAGAGAAGATTTGTTATCTTTGAAGGAAAATTTGGTGCTGTTAGAAGAATTTCGTTACTTCTAAGAAAAATTTGTTATCTTTGCTGGACAAATTTGCTAGTTGTAGCAGAAATTGTGTTATCAGTGACGAAAAATTGTTACTTTTAAGAAAGAATTGGTATCTTTGACAGAAAACTTGCTACTTCTGACAGAAAACTTGTTATCACAATCAAAAAATTGTTAGTTCTAAGAAAAAAAAAGTATCTTTGACAGAAAACTTGCTAGTTCGAACAGAAAAAGTGTTAGCACTGATGAAAAATATTATTTCTAAGAGAAATTTGAGTGTGTTCAGTAAAAGTATGCTAGTATTAAGGAAAAGTTGATGAATTGAAGTGAAAATCTGTTAGTATTAAGTAAACGTTCGGTAGTATTAAGGAAGAATGTTGTTACTTTGAAGAGAAGATTTGTTAATGTTAATCTAAACTTGCTATTTCTGACAGAAAAGTTGTTAACACAATCAAAGAAAAGTTAGTTCTGCGAAAAAATTTGGTATCTTTGACAGAAAACTTGCTAGTTCGAACTGAAAACGTGTTATCACTGACGAAAAGTATTATTTCTAAGAGATTTGTGTCTGATAAGTAAGAGTATGTTATTTTTAAGGTAAAATGTTGTTACTTTGATGAGAAAATTTGTTAGTGTTAAGCAGAACTTGCTACTTCTGACTGAAAAATTGTTATCACAATCAAAAAATTGTTACTTCTAAGGCAAAAGTTGGTATCTTTGGCAGAAAACTTGCTAGTTCGAACAGAAAAAGTGTTATCACTGATGAAAAATATTATTTCGAAGAGAAATTTGTGTGTTTTAAGTAAGAGTATGTTAGTATTAAGGTAAAGTTGATGATTCGAAGAGAAAATCTGTTACTGTTCAGTAAAAGTATGTTAGTATTAAGGAAGAATGTTGTTACTTTGATGAGAAAATTTGTTAGTGTTAATCAAAACTTGCTACTTCTGACAGAAAATATGTTATCACAATCAAAGAAAAGTTGCTTCTAATAAAAAATTTGATATCTCTGACAGAAAACTTTCTAGTTCGAACAGAAAACGTGTTATCACTGACGAAAAATATTATTTCGAAGAGAAAATTGTGTGTGTTCAGTAAAAGTATGTTAGTATTAAGGAAGAATGTTGTTACTTTAATGAGAAAATTTGTTAGTGTGAATCAAAACTTGCTACTTCTGACAGAAAAGTTGTTATCACAATCAAAGAAAATTTACTTCTAAGAAAAAATTTGATATCTCTGACAGAAAACTTGCTAGTTCGAACAGAAAACGTGTTATCACTGACGAAAAATATTATTTCTAAGAGAAATTTGTGCGTGTTCAGTAAAAGTATGTTAGTTTTAAGGTAAAATGTTGTTACTTTGATGAGAAGGTTTGTTAGTGTTAAGGAAAACTTGCTTCTTCTGACAGAAAAGTTGTTATCACAAACAAAAAAATGTTACTTCTAAGAAAAAATTTGGTATCTTTGGTAGAAAACTTGCTAGTTCGAACAGAAAAAGTACTATCACTGATGAAAAATATTATTTTTAAGAGAAATTTGTGTGTGTTCAGTAAAAGTATGTTAGTTTTAAGGTAAAATGTTGTTCCTTTGATGAGAAGGTTTGTTAGTGTTAAGCAAAACTTGCTACTTCTGACAGAAAAGTTATTATCACAATAAAAAAATTGTTACTTCTAAGATAAACTTTGGTATCTTTGGTAGAAAGCTTGCTAGTTCGAACAGAAAAAGTGTTATTACTGACGAAAAATATTATTTCTAAGAGAAATTTGTGTGTGTTCAGTAAAAGTATGTCAGTTTTAAGGTAAAATGTTGTTACTTTTATGAGAAGGTTTGTTAGTGTTAAGCAGATCTTGCTACTTCTTACACAAAAGTTGTTACCACAGACAAAAAAATGTTACTTCTAAGAAAAAATTTTGTATCTTTGTCAGAAAACTTGCAAGTTCGAACTAAAAACGTGTTATCACTCATGAAAAATATTATTTCTAAGAAACATTTGTGTGTGTTCAGTAAAAGTATGTTATTTTTAAGGTAAAATGTTGTTAGTTTGATGAGAAAGTTTGTCTGTGTTAAGCAGAACTTGCTACTTCTGACAGAAAATTTTTTATCACAGACAAAAAAATGTTACTTCTAAGAAAAAATTTGGTATCTTTGTCATAAAACTTGCTAGTTCGAACCGAAAAAGTGTTATCACTGATGAAAAATATTATTTCTAAGAGAAAATTGTGTGTGTTCAGTAAACATTTGGTGGTATTAAAGAAGAATGTTGTTACTTTGATGCACACATTTAATATACATGTGATTTTATTAATAATACTTGATTTTTGTTCTGAAAGTATTGTCTTTGAAAGTATTGCTTGGCGATGGGATATTCAAAAAGCCATAAAGTAGAGTTGTGGGTGAAGAGGATGAGTACTTCATGTTGCAAAATTGGTTTAGGGGGGGGGCATTAGGAAAGGAACTTGTACTGAAAAGATATAAAAAAGCCTTTTGAAAGTATTGCTTGGTGTTGGGGTATTCAAAAAGCCATAAAGTAGAGTTGAGGGTGAAAAGAATGTGTACTTCAAGTTGTAAAATTGGTTTAGGGGGGACATTAAGAAAAGAACATGTTCTGAAATGCCCTTTGAAAAGTATTGCTTGGTGTTGGAGCATTCAAAAAGCTGTAAACTAAAGTTGTGGTTAAAAGGATGAGTACTTCAACTTGTAAAATGGGTTTAGGACGGTCACTAAGAAAAGAAATTGTTCTGAAATACCTTTGAAAAGTATTGCTTGGTGTTGGGCATTCAAAAAGCTGTAAAGTAAAGTTGTGGGTGAAAAGGATGGGTAGTTCAACTTGTAAAATGGGTTTAGGATGGACATTATGAAAAGAACTTGTTCTGAAATGCCCTTTGAAAAGTATTGCTTGGTGTTGGAGCATTCAAAAAGGCAGTATAGTAAAGTTGTGGGTGAAAAGGATGGGAACTTCAACTTGTAAAATGGGTTTAGGATGGACATTAGGAAAAAAATTGTTCTGAAATGCCTTTTGAAAAGTATTGCTTGGTGTTGGTGCATTCAAAAAGATGTAAAGTAAAGTTGTTGGTGAAAACGATAGGTACTTCAACTTGTAAAATGGGTTTAGGAGGGATATTATGAAAAGAACTTGTTCTGAAATGCCTTTTGAAAAGTATTGCTTGGTGTTGGGGCATTCAAAAAGCTGTAAAGTAAAGTTGGGGGTGAAAAGGATGGGAACTTCAACTTGTAAAATTGGTTTAGGAAGGACATTATGAAAAGAAATTGTTCTGAAATGTCTTTTGAAAAGTATTGCATGGTGTTGGAGCATTCAAAAAAGCTGTAAAGTAAAGTTGTGGGTGAAAAGGATGGAAACTTCAATTTGTAAAATGGGTTTAGGATAGACATTAAAAAAAGAACTTGTTGTGAAAAGCCTTGAAAAGTATTGATTGGTGTTGGAGCATTAAAGGAGATGTAAGGTAAATTTGTTGAAGAAAATGAAGGGATCTTAAGTTTGTAGAACGTGCTTAAGAATGAAATTATGAAGAGAAATGTATCTGAAAAGGCATTTGAAAAGTAATGCTTGGTTTTGGTGCATACAAGAAGCTGTATATTTACTTTTTCGATAGAGAAGATGGGTACTTTAAATTTTAAAATGTGTTTAGGAGGGTAATTAAGAAAAGAATTTGTTCTGAAATGCCCTTTGAAAAGTATTGCTTGGTGTTGGAGCATTCAAAAGCTGTAAAGTAAAGTTTTGGGTGAAATGGATGGGTTCTTCAATTTGTAAAATAATTTTATGAGGTACATTAAAAAAAACTTATTGTGAAATGCCATTTGAAAAGTATTGCTTGGTATTGGGGCACTCAAAAAGCTGTAAAGTAAATTTGTGGGTGAAAAGGATGGGTTCTTCAATTTGTAAAATAGGTTTAGGAGGTACATTAAAAAAGAACTTATTGTGAAATGCCCTTTGAAAAATATTACTTGGTGTTGGAGCATTCAAAAAGCTGTAAAGTAAATTTGTGGGTGAAAAGGATAGGTACTTCAACTTGTAAAAATGGGTTTAGGATGGACATTATGAAAAGAACTTGTTCTGAAATGCTTTTGAAAAGTATTGCTAGGTGTTGGAGCATTCAAAAAAGCAGTATAGTAAAGTTGTTGGTGAAAAGGATGGGTACTTCAATTTGTAAAATGGGTTTAGGACGGTCACTAGGAAAAGAACTGGTTCTGAAATGCCTTTTGAAAAGTATTGCTTGACCTTGGGGTGTGCAAAAAGTCGTAAAGTAAAGTTGGGGATGAGAAGGATTGGTACTTCAACTTGTAAAATGGGTTTAGGATAGACATTAAGAAAATAACTTGTTCTGAAATGCCATTTGAAAAGTATTGCTTGGTGTTGGAGCATTCAAAGAGCTGTAAAGTAAAGTTGTGGGTGAAAAGGATGGGTACTTCAACTTGTAAAATGGGTTTAGGACGGTCACTAAGAAAGGAACTGGTTCTGAAATGCCTTTTGAAAAGTATTGCTTGATCTTGGGGTTTGCAAAAAGTCGTAAAGTAAAGTTGTGGGTGAGAAGGATGGGTACTTCAACTTGTAAAATGGGTTTAGGATAGACATTAAGAAAATAACTTGTTCTGAAATACCCTTTGAAAAGTATTGCTTGGTGTTGGAGCATTCAAAAATCTGTAAAGTAAAGTTGTGGGTGAAAAGGATGGGTACTTCAATTTGTAAAATGGGTTTAGGACGGTCACTAAGAAAGGAACTGGTTCTGAAATGCCTTTTGAAAAGTATCGCTTGATCTTGGGGTGTAAAAAAAGTCGTAAAGTAAAGTTGTGGGTGAGAAGGATGGGTACTTCAACTTGTAAAATGGGTTTAGGATAGACATTAAGAAAATAACTTGTTGTGAAAAGCCATTTGAAAAGTATTGCTTGGTGTTGGAGCATTCAAAAAGGTAGTATAGTAAAGTTGTGGCCGAAAAGGATGGGAAGTTCAACTTGTAAAATGAGTTTAGGAGGGATATTAAGAAAAGAAATTGTTCTGAAATGTCTTTTGAAAAGTATTGCTTGGTGTTTGAGCATTAAAAAAAGCTTTAAAGTAAAGTTGTGTGTAAAAAGGATGCGTACTTAAATTTGTAAAATGGGTTTAGGAGGGATATTAAGAAAAGAACTTGTTGAGAAATGCATTGAAAAGTATTGCTTGGTGTTGGGGCATTCAAAAAGCTGTAAAGTAAAGTTGTGGGTGAAAAGGATGGGTACTTCAACTTGTAAATTGGGTTTAGGAAGGATATTAAGAAAATAACTTGTTCTGAAATGCCATTTGAAAAGTATTGCTGGGTGTTGGAGCATTCAAGAAGCAGTATAGTAAAGTTGTGGGTGAAAAGGATGGGAACTTCAACTTGTAAAATGGGTTTAGGAAGGAAATTAAGAAACTAACTTGTTCTGAAATACCTTTTGAAAAGTATTGCTGGGTGTTGGAGCATTCAAGAAGCAGTATAGTAAAATTGTGGGTGAAAAAGATGGATACTTCAACTTGTAAAATGGGTTTAGGAAGGATATTATGAAAAGAACTTGTTCTGAAATGCCCTTTGAAAAGTATTGCCTAGTGTTGGGTCACTCAAAAGCTGTAAATTAAAGTTGTGGGTGAAAAGGATGGGTACTTCAAAGTTTAAAATAGGTTTAGGGGCGACATTATAAAAAAAGAACTTATTGTGAAACGACATTTGAAAAGTATTCATTGGTTTCGGAGTATTCAAAAATCTGTAAAGTATATTTATGGGTGAAAATGATAGGTACTTCAACTTGTAAAATGGGTTTAGGATAGACATTAAGAAAATAACTTGTTCTGAAATGTCATTTGAAAAGTATTGCTTGATGTTGGAGCATTCAAAAAGCTGTAAAGTAAATTTGTGGGTGAAAAGGATGGGTACTTCAACTTGTAAAATGGGTTTAGGACGGTCACTAAGAAAGGAGCTGGTTCTGAAATGCCTTTTGAAAAGTATTGCTTGATCTTGGGGTTTGCAAAAAGTCGTAAAGTAAAGTTGTGGGTGAGAAGGATGGGTACTTCAACTTGTAAAATGGGTTTAGGATAGACATTAAGAAAATAACTTGTTCTGAAATGCCCTTTGAAAAGTATTGCTTGGTGTTGGAGCATTCAAAAATCTGTAAAGTAAAGTTGTGGGTAAAAGGATGGGTACTTCAATTTGTAAAATGGGTTTAGGACGGTCACTAAGAAAGGAACTGGTTCTGAAATGCCTTTTGAAAAGTATTGCTTGATCTTGGGGTGTGCAAAAAGTCGTAAAGTAAAGTTGTGGATGAGAAGGATGGGTACTTCAACTTGTAAAATGGGTTTAGGATGGACATTATGAAACGAACTTGTTCTGAAATGCCTTTTGATAAGTATTGCTTGGTGTTGGAGCATTCAAAAATGTAGTATAGTAAAGTTGTGTGTGAAAAGGATGGGTACTTCAACTTGTAAAATGGGTTTAGGAGGGACATTAAGAAAAGAACTTTTTCTGAAATGCCTTTTGAAAAGTATTGATTGGTGTTTGAGCATTAAAAAAAGCTTTAAAGTAAAGTTGTGTGTAAAAAGGATGCGTACTTCAATTTGTAAAATGGGTTTAGGAGGGACATTAAGAAAAGAACTTGTTGAGAAAAGCATTGAAAAGTATTGCTTGGCGCTGGGGCATTCAAAAAGCTGTAAAGTAAAGTTGTGGGTGAAAAGGATGGGTACTTCAACTTGTAAATTGGGTTTAGGAAGGACATTAAGAAAATAACTTGTTCTGAAATGCCATTTGAAAAGTATTGCTGGGTGTTGGAGCATTCAAGAAGCAGTATAGTAAAGTTGTGGGTGAAAAGGATCGGAACTTCAACTTGTAAAATGGGTTTAGGAAGGACATTAAGAAAATAACTTGTTCTGAAATGCCATTTGAAAAGTATTGCTGGGTGTTGGAGCATTCAAGAAGCAGTATAGTAAAGTTGTGGCTGAAAAGGATGGGTACTTCAACTTGTAAAATGGGTTTAGGAAGGACATTAAGAAAAGAAATTGTTCTGAAATGTCTTTTGAAAAGTATTGCTTGGTGTTGGAGCATTAAAAAAAGCTTTAAAGTAAAGTTGTGTGTAAAAAGGATGCGTACTTCAATTTGTAAAATGGGTTTAGGAGGGACATTAAGAAAAGAACTTGTTGAGAAAAGCATTGAAAAGTATTGCTTGGTGCTGGGGCATTCAAAAAGCTGTAAAGTAAAGTTGTGGGTGAAAAGGATGGGTACTTCAACTTGTAAATTGGGTTTAGGAAGGACATTAAGAAAATAACTTGTTCTGAAATGCCATTTGAAAAGTATTGCTGGGTGTTGGAGCATTCAAGAAGCAGTATAGTAAAGTTGTGGGTGAAAAGGATCGGAACTTCAACTTGTAAAATGGGTTTAGGAAGGACATTAAGAAAATAACTTGTTCTGAAATGCCATTTGAAAAGTATTGCTGGGTGTTGGAGCATTCAAGAAGCAGTATAGTAAAGTTGTGGCTGAAAAGGATGGATACTTCAACTTGTAAAATGGGTTTAGGATGGACATTATGAAAAGAAATTGTTCTGAAATGCCTTTTGAAAAGTATTGCTTGGTGTTGGAGCATTCAAAAAGCTGTAATGTAAAGTTGTGTGTAAAAAGGATGGGTACTTCAATTTGTAAAATGGGTTTAGGAGGGACATTAAAAAAAGAACTTATTGTGAAATGCCATTTGAAAAGTATTGCTTGGTGTTGGGGCACTCAAAAAGCTGTAAAGTAAAGTTGTGGGTGAAAAGGATAGGTGCTTCAACTTGTAAAAATGGGTTTAGGAAGGACATAATGAAAATAACTTGTTCTGAAATGCCATTTGAAAAGTATTGCTGGGTGTTGGAGCATTCAAAAAGGCAGTATAGTAAAGTTGTGGGTGAAAAGGATGGGTACTTCAACTTGTAAAATGGGTTTAGGATGAACATTATGAAAAGAAATTGTTCTGAAATGTCCTTTGAAAAGTATTGCTTGTTGTTGGAGCATTCAAAAGCTGTAAAGTAAAGTTGTGAGTGAAATGGATGGGTACTTCAATTTGTAAAATAGGGTTAGGAGGGACATTAAAAAAAGAACTTGTTGTAAAATGCATTGAAAAGTATTGCTTGGTGTTGGGGCATTCAAAAAGCTGTAAAGTAAAGTTTTGGGTGAAAAGGATGGGTACTTCAACTTGTAAAATGGGTTTAGGATGGACATTAAGAAAAGAACTTGTTCTGAAATGCCTTTGAAAAGTATTGCCTAATGCTGGGTCACTCAAAAAGCACTATAGTAAAGTCGAGGGTGATAATGATAGGGACTTCCACTTTTAAGATATGTTGGAAATCGACATTAAAAAAAGAACTAAGTTTGAAACAATTTTTTAAAAGTATTTACTGGTTTTGGTACATTCAAAAGATACAAAGTAAATTTGTGGGTGAAAAGAATAGGTGCTTCAACTTGTAAAAATGGGTTTACGATGGACATTATGAAAAGAACTTGTTCTGAAATGCCCTTTGAAAAATATTGCTTGGTGTTGGAGCATTCAAAAAGGCAGTATAGTAAAGTTGTGGGTGAAAAGGACGGGTACTTCAACTTGTAAAATGGGTTTAGGATGGATATTA
This sequence comes from Artemia sp. Qi Xiang Cuo, assembly GCF_049724085.1. Lineage (NCBI taxonomy): Eukaryota > Metazoa > Arthropoda > Branchiopoda > Anostraca > Artemiidae > Artemia > Artemia sp. Qi Xiang Cuo. Next base: position 2,222,770 of record NC_142802.1, on the reverse strand, counting down.
TGAAAAGAACTTGTTCTGAAATGCCAATTGAAAAGTATTGCTGGGTGTTGGAGCATTCAAAAGATGTAAAGTAAAGTTATGGGTGAAATGGATGTGTTGTTCAATTTGTAAAATAGGTTTAGGAGGTACATTAAAAAAAGAACTCATTGTGAAATGCCATTTGAAAAGTATTGCTGGGTGTTGGGGCAATCAAAAAGCTGTAAAGTAAATTTGTGGGTGAAAAGGATAGGTACTTCAACTTGTAAAAATGGGTTTACAGATGGACATTAAGAAAAGAAATTGTTGTGAAATGCCCTTTGAAAAGTATTGCTTGGTGTTGGGGCATTCAAAAATGTATTATAGTAAAGTTGTGGGTGAAAAGGAAGGGTGCTTCAATTTGTAAAATGGGTTTAGGAAGGACATTAAAAAAAGAAATTGTTCTGAGATGCCCTTTGAAAATTATTGCTGCTTGGTGTTGGAGCATTCAAAAAGCTGTAGAGAAAAGTTGTGGGTGAAAAGGATGGGTACTTCAATTTGCAAAATGGGTTTAGGACGGTCACTAAGAAAAGAACTTGTTCTGAAATGCCTTTTGAAAAGTATTGCTTGATTTTGAGGTATGCAAAAATTCGTAAAGTAAAGTTGTGGGTGAGAGGGATGGGTACTTCAAATTGTAAAATTGGTTTGGGAAGGGCATTACGTAAAGAACTTGTTCTGAAATGATATAATAAAGCCTTTAAAAAGTATTAAAAAATGGGGAGGGGACTCTTTGGGGGCCGGGGGGGCTTTTGGGGGTCGGGGGGCCTTTGGGGGCCCGGGGGGCCCTTTGGGAGCCCGGGGGGCCTTTGGGGACCGGGAGCTTCCTTCGGGGTTTGGGTAGGGGGATTGGAGCCCTTTGGGGTTGGGGTAGGGGACCTCACGACACTGTTCAAATGGAACTTGTGTATTATAACGACCAAAGAGTTTCACCCTCAAATCCTTTTCTAAAACATCTTCTAAAATAATTTTTTAAAATGTCCTAAAACAGTTTCGCCCAAATAACCCCTAAACGTAATTTCTGCGTGTTCCTTTTGTTTTTGACATCCTTGCGCTGTCACATTTGAAATTCCTAGGAAACCCTTTCCCGCGTCAATCTCTTCATCTCTAACATTAATAAACTTCGCCCGGAAACAATTCTCCTGGACGAACACCAAAGACATTAATAAACTTCGCCCGGAGACAATTCTCCTGGACGAACTCCAAAGACATTAATAAACTTCGCCTGGAGACAATTCTCCATGGAAATACATCAAAGTGAGAAAAATCCTGTTTTTTCATTCTCAGTGAGAAAAACCATAAATTATGTACTATCAACGTTAAACTAAATTGTAGATGGCAGCAGGGGTGACGGATCGGAGTTATAGGGTCCTCTCTACTAACTTAAAGTTCGAGTTAACTTTTTAACAGTTAAAAGAGATCCGAGGGCAACAATCCCCCCTCACTTTCTTTTTCCAAACCCATCAGATACAATTTTGCTAAAAAAAACAGTTCAAAGGTCGGATAAGAAAAACTCCGGTGTTAATACAGCCCCCCCAGCGCCTGGGAGAGGTTTTCTAAGTTATGCCCTGAGGGCATGTATGGTTCTTATGAAAGGGATGCTCGTATATACTTCACAGAGGGCTTATTTAATTGGAAATTGAAAGTTCTAGTTCACTTTTTAAGAGTGAAGAGATTGAAGGGCAGCTAGCCCCCCTTGCCCTTTTCCCAAAATCCATCCTTTACAAACTTTGAGATATCCAGTTTTTTTAAAAATTATTCAAAAATTAGATAACAAAAATCTCCGGTGTCAACACATCCCCCCAGGGCCCAGGGGGTGGCGTTGTAAGTTTTGTCCTGGGGGCGTTTATGATTCTTATGAAAGGGACGCTCGTATAAACTTCAGAGAGGGCTCATTTGATTGGAAATTGAAAGTTCTAGTTCACTTTTTAAGAGTCAAAAGACATCCGAGGGAGCATGACACTCCAATCCCCCAAGTTCTTCAGGGCAAGGGTTATAAGCGATGTCCTGGGGGCATATATGGTTTTTATGGAAGGACTGCTCGTATAAACTTCAGAGAGGGCTCATTTGATTGGAGATTGAAAGGTCTAGTTCCCTTTTTAAGAGTCAAAAGATATCCGAGGGCAACTACCCTCCCCCCCCACACACACCCTTCTTTCCCCAAGCCAATCCAATGAAATTTTTAAAATAGCCATGTGATTAAAAATAATTCAAAGGACAGACAAGAAAAACCCCTGTGTCGACGCAACTCCCCATGGCCCAGAGACAGGCGTTGTAAGTATTGCTACGGGGGCATATATTTTTTTATGGAAGTGATGCTTGCATAAACTTCGGAGAGGGTTCATTTTATTGGAAATTGAAAGTTCTCGTACACTTTTTAAGAGTCAAAAAAGATTGTAGTGCAACTGCCCCCCCCCCCCTCCACGCCCTAAATGCATCAGATAAAAATTTTGATGTAGAAATTTTGTTAAAAATAGTTCAAAGTTCAGATAAAAAAGTTACGGCGTCGACCCCCCCCCCCCAGGGCCCAAGGGAAAAGGTTGTAAGTTAAGCCCTGGTGGCATATATGGTTGTTATGGAAGGGATGCTCGTATAAACTTGATAGAGGCTCATTTGACTGGAAATTGAAAGTAGTAATTCACTTTTTAAGAATAAAAAGTAATCGGAGGGCAGTTAGCCTCCCCCCCCCACGCTAGTTTATTTTTTCCCAGAGGCACTTCATATAGAAGAGGTTGTCGTATAAACATTAAAGGGGGCTCACTTCAAAGGAGGCAAACTTTTTTCACTTTGATTTTGTTACTCTGATACCAGTTTTGATACTTTGATGAACATTAGATTTTTTTAAAAAAAGTTTGATTTTGAAATAAGTAATTTTTAAAAACTTGAAACTTTTTGCAATCAAAAACGAACAAAAATTAATTGCACGAAGCAATTGCATTGGAAAAAAGTCTGAATTGAAATTATGTATCTTGTTCATCTTATGATATTAATTGAAAAAAAAACTTTCCGAAAAATTAATTTTTCAAAGAAAAGTAAAGGCCATTTTCGACTTAAGCTCAGCAGATACAAATACCTGTTAAAATTGAAACTCAAAACGACCAGAAATTACTACTAAAGAATAAATGAGACCCAAAATGAACAGAAATTAAATAAACAATCACAGGAAAAAACATACAACAAGTAATAATATAAATGAATAAATAGATCTTAAAGCGAGTAATGCTAAGATTGAAAATGAAAATCAAGCTTAAAACGAAAAAAAATATTTTGCTATTGATGTATATATGAAACTTAAAAAAAAACAGAAATTAAATAAACAATCAATGCAAACAAACATACAATAGATATTAATATAAATGAATAAATGAATCTTAAAACGAGTGAAACTTAAATTGAATATGCAAATCAAGCTTGAAACGAACAAAAATCACTATAAACAAGAGTTTGGGTATCGCCTCCATCTCTCACTGTAAGAGTCTAAAACCTACTGCGTCATTGGCTCTTTACTGAAAACTATACGTCTTGAACAGTATTGGAAAGTATAAACAACATCAAATTGAATAATTGATATATGATGATATTAGTTGTTGGAAGATCCATCAGTTCAATAATTTATTTCACTGTAATTTTATTTTTATTTTCAATGCTGAAAGAACTGGAAAAGAAAATATTTGTAATATAATTTGTTTTTAGTGAAGCGCCAATGTCGAAGTAGTCTTTTGGTTTTCATTTACAGTTAAGGAAGAGGGCAGTATCCAATTTCTTATTTGTAGTGAAACTATTTTCGTCTTGAACAATTTTAGAAACTGCTAATAAATCTATCAGAACGTTATATGTACAATGATATTGACTGATGAGAAATCATCAGTTCAAATTTTACTATAATTCTAATGTTTATTTTAATCGGCAGGCACCTAAGAAGGTACTTTTATTAAACTTCTTTTGCAGTAAAGTGCCAATGACGCAGGTTCTAGACTTTTACAGTGAGAGAAGGAGGCGATACCCAAACTCTTGTTTGTAGTAATTTTTGTTCGTTTCAAGCTTGATTTGTATATTCAATTTAAGTTTCTCTCGTTTTAAGATTTATTTATTAATTTAGATTAATATCTATTGTATGTTTATTTGCACTGATTGTTTATTTAATTTCTGTTCGTTTTAAGTTTAATTTATGCCTCAATAGCAAAATATTTTTTTCGTTTTAAGCTTGATTTTCATATTCAATCTAAGCGTTACTCGCTTTAAGATCTATTTATTCTTTTATATTATTACTTGTTGTATATTGTTTCCAATGATTATTTATTTAATTTCTGTTCGTTTTGGGTTTCATTTATTCTTTACTAGTAATATATGGTCGTTTTGAGTTTCATTTAACAGGTATTTGTATCTGCTGAGCTTAAGTTTAAAATGGCCTTTACTTTTCTTTGAAAAATTAATTTTTCGGAAAGTTTTTTTTTCAATTAATATCATAAGATGAACAAGATACATAATTTCAATTCAGACTTTTTTTCAATGCAATTGCCCCATACATACCTTGAGCTTGATAACAATTAAGTAAATAGAAAGCTATTTTTCAAGATAAAAGTAAAAAGCGATATTAAAACTTTAACTGGAAAGACATTATTTTGTATATGAGGAGGGAGGGGGTACCCATCCTCTCCTAAACGATCTTTGCGCTTAAGTTTTATAACGCGTTAAAAATACTACTGATTTTGGTTCAACAACCCTTATTTTTCAGCAGAATTCTTTCTTAAAGAATTGATAAAAAAAAGTCAAACTTTAACGTAAAGAGCGGGGGACTGAGGTGATGATAGTTACCTCATATACGGAACAATTTCTGCTTGCTTTAAATTTTAATTTCCCTCTTTACTTTAATCTGATTTTTTTTTCATTTTATTTCAGTTCGTTTTTAATAACCGAGGAGAATGCGAGGAGAGCTACCTCCCACTCAAACCCAACTCTTTAAATCAAAATCCAACGTTTTTACAGCAATACATTGAGAAAAGGAGCTCATTTAATGTATTTACTTTTCTGAAGCAGACTAACTATGCAAGATAAAAAATCGTCTCCCTAATAAGAAGGGGACTTATGTCCCCTCGGCACTCAGGACGATTCCCACTGATTCTGCTCCTAAATTTGGTTAACTTGGTGAGTTGCTACGATTGAAGGTACACCATCATAATCTCCTACACTAGAAAGGGGGAATATAAGGCTGTCATTTTAATTCCATGATGAAGGAGGGAAGAATCTAAAACATGAGCAGATGAAAGTTTTATAGACTGGCTTTTGGGAAAAATTCCCGAAATTTTAGCCACCTTTTCTATGATTTTCTTAAAAAGAATCATCGCTCTTCCCTCTGTAGCCCAAATCAATGCGTCTAAGTAGTTTCCTGTCCATCCCTGTCATACTCCTTGAGCCCTCTTAAATAAAGTAGAGAGTAGAACCAGCATTTAATAAGGTGAACACATGACAAGGGAAGAGGAAAACACGAAATTTTACATACAAGGGAAATGATCCGTACGGCTAATAAGATACCCCTTGACTTTGCGCCCCTCCTACTCCAAAAAAACTAAATCATATAGGAAATAATATTATTCATTTTACAAATATTTTAGGTTAAGGGCATTTAGCTTGAACCTAATGAAGTACGCAAAGTGGCTGATTAGTCCATACACGGGATTCTGTTTTGACCATGCCCAGGGTCACATTTGCATAAGAAGGGGGCGGTTACTCCATCCTTCCTATAGATTAATCAAAAGGACCCACTGGAAAAATTGAAAAATAGTAGCTTGAAAACACACATCCCCGAACTCTAGGGGAAATGATCTTCCCCCCTCCCAAATGTTGGACCTGTGTGAACCTATCCAGGGGATTAGCTCATACCTCAAGGCATTCCAGTTAGAGTGTGCTTAGCATTCTGCCAATTTTTGACAATTTGTTTGATTTCAAACGATTGGTATCAGGCTTAGGGCATGCAATAGGAAGAAATAATAATGCAGTATTTGTAATCCATTCCTAACGCTGCTTTGCGGAAAAAAAGTATACTTGCGCGGAAAAGCAAATCCGCATGGTGTTGGTATTTCCCAACGCGTGCAGAAACGTTCTCTCTGATCAAATGGACTACAGATTAAATATACTACACTGAAAAACTGATTGTTTTTGTTAGATTTCATATCAGTTCCACACATCATGCAAGGATATGTTTGGTAACTTAAAAGGGGGTCCTTTATATGGTAATTTCGGCTCAAAATGAGAACTTTCCCAACATTCTACGACCACTGGTTCGATACGATCTTCCTGGGGGGTGGGAAACAAGAAAAAGGGAGATACATCAATGCTTCCATTGAAAAAAAAATTCCATGTTGTTCAGAAGGGGGAGGGGAAGCTATAATTCTCTTGAGTTAGGATATTTGATTAGGAAGATTCCAATAGTGCACTTTATGTTATGACGTAATTTTGAAGAACGCTATTTTGAGGGATTTTATACTCTTTTCTGAAATTCTTACTTTCTCTTTGTCGACTCAATTTTACACGTAGAGATGCTGGGGAGGGGATTATCCTGGGAAAATTTTCATCTGCAATGGAATTGTCACAGAGATTTTTCTGTGGGAGGGGGAATTTCCTACGGGGAAAACTTTCCATTGGGGGTTGGGGAAGATTTTCAGCAAAAAATTTCTACGGAGAGGGAGATTTCTAGCATGATTTGAAAAATGATGAGAAGTTAAATAAAAAACAAGTCTTTTTTCAAATAAAAGTAGGCTAAGGAGAACTCTCCAGGCGGAATTGTCCACGGAAAATTTTCTTGGGAGGGAATTTTAGCGAGAAGAAAATTTTTCGGGGGGCATTTTACGAAGGAGGAATTGCCATGGAAGATTTTATCATAGGGGTTAATTTTCCAAGGAGGAGGGAGGCGAATATCTTGGTATTATTGGAAGAGCAATCATAGATTAAATAAAACAAATAAGCTTTTCAACTGAAATTAAGGAGCAGCATAAAAAATTAAAACGAACAGAAATTATTCCATATATTAGGGGGATGCCCCCTTCTCAGTATATCTCTTATCGCTAAAGTTTGACTTTAGCGTCTAAATTCTTTAAGAATGACTCTTGAAACACACGGGCTGTTTAATTAGAATCCAAAGCATTTTTAAAGTACTGAAAAACTTTTGTGTGAAGAGCGAAAGATTGAGGAGGGTACAGCCCCCTCATATAAGAAATTTCTGTTAATTTAAGTTTTAATGCTGTTCCTTAGTTTAAACTTAAAACAAAACTTTTTTTTAATATTTAATCCACAATAGGAAACACTCCACGCTGAGCATTTATAAGGATTCCCTTAAGCCGTGATATTGAGAATGGTACAATGAAATGTATCCCGAAAACCCCTATCCTGTGACTGCTGAGAATTTTTGTTAAACCGCAATTGGATTTTTTGGTCTATTTTCGCTTATAAACCTAATGTATGATTTTATTACTGTCCAAGTTTTGCATATGTGTCTTTTTGTTCTTTCTATCCTTTAGTCAAAATAAAAGATCTTTGACGCAAAAACCGAAATAGGTATATAAAATAGATAGCTCGCTAGCACAAGTAACTTGATAAATTGCTGAATATATTAAATAAAAGTTCAAATAGGGATAAAATCCTTTTAATAGACAGTGTTTTTTATAACAGTGATAGAAATTCACAAAAATTCCAGATATTTCGGTCACATATACAGTGACCGTCATCAGTAGTAAAACTAAAATGTAGTAGTGTTATTTGATTACTAAAACACAATATGTAGTGTTATTTGATTTAGTATATAAAATTTTGATCTAAATTATTTTATTTTAGTTTTACTACTGATGACGGTCACTGTATATGTGACCGAAATATCTGGTATATTTGTGAATTTCTATCACTGTTATAAAAAACACTGTCTATTAAAAGGATTTTATCCCTATTTGAACTTTTATTTATCGTCATGGAAAGGCAGTGTGGTCTCCGAAATTATCTACTGAATATATTATAAAAAAAAGTTTCAATAAATAATATAAAAAACTTGTTGGTTCCGGTGAATAGTTAACATGAGCACTATTTTGAACTAACAGCATAAAAGGGAATTTTCAACGTGCAGCACGCTAACTGGGCATCATTCAAAGCTGTGTCATCTACAAAAATTCCCCTGTCTGGCTCAACTCTCGTCAAGATGGCGCAGACTGCGGAACCGGTTGGACATGTATCACTGAAAGTTGTATATGTGCCATGTGTGTTACCATTTCCTTCAATCATAGTGATTCCACTCGCGCCGTCAAACGTTCTACACAGTGCTTGCATGTTATTAATGGCAGTTTCATCTCTGATAAGACTTTCCTCTTGATTTTTAAGTGCAAAGCCAACGATGTATGAGCGGCTATTTCCTATGATTGGACAATTATAGGGTCCTCGCCAGTCACCCCATTGGCCTTCTTTGGAGCATGGACGGTTTGCAAGTAGACCAGAGTCAGTATATACACACTCTAAGCAAATTGAATTCACTGATGTTTCATCTGCGACATTCTGAGGTTCAACCTGTAAATATGAAGCTAGCATTGAAGGATTACTAGAAAAGGATTGGCTACTAGAATAGGAAAGGATAAATATAATCGAAAATATAATCTAAAACAGCTGATTTTTTTGTACTTTGATAGTGAGCTAAGCAAACTGCTCGTAATAGTGAAATTTAAGGAAAAAGCAACCCACGCCAATAGGAACCAAAACTCTAAAAAAAACCCCAGTATTTTCATCCATAAGACAAATTTTCTTTTTATTGGTGATTCCAAATATATTTTGGTGATTCCAAATACCTTTAAACTAAAAATTACCTGTTGTTTGTTTTCAGCGTAAGAAACTTTGCATGATTCTAGAAAACGGGGATAGCCTCCTCCGATAAGAGGAGTTTGCGATTTCACAGGCCTTAGGCTACTGGTGCGCGGTGGTGTGCTCATCTCTGAATATCGTATACAGTCCATATATAGTGACCGGTTATAATAACAAACGTGTATGAAGTGCTACTTACGGCTCAGCAGTATCATATATCTAAACATCAAATATTGGGGGGGGGATCAGTGGATCTTGCTGATAGCTCCCCTAATATTCCAAACAGTATTTTCAGCATAAAATGAAAAATCTCATTCATATTTTTACCAACAGAAAGCCAGAAGAAGTTTGGAACGTCACCCAAGGAGCAATGTATTTTTCACAACGGGCCCCAATACCCCTTGGAAAATTTATATCTTGATCTAAGTTGTTATTTTTATTATTTCAGACCTCTCCCCCCCCCCCCCGAAAAAAAACCAAGCCTACACCACATTTGGGAACGATTACCATCGTTATGATAATTCAAACTTTATCGTAAAGAGTGGAGCGCTAAGGACCCTCACCAGCGAAACTTCTCTCTATTTATCATTCCCAGTTTTTCATTATAACTTTACTATCATGTTTATATTCATCATAAAAAGTTGCATTATGAAACGTAATAATCAATGAAGCTTGATTTCATTTTGAAAACCTAAAAATCAAACAGTTCGTGGTAACGAACTGTAAGTAAGGAGCGACCCGGCTCAATGGTAACCGAAACTCTAGAAAACGGTATTTTGACACAAATAGATACATCGAAAGAATCAGATTTTAATGCTGATTTCAAATAAAGTTTCATCCTCAAGTTTAATCCTACCCATCAAAAGTTAGGCGCCTGAGAAAATTTGGCTGAATTTCGAAAAAAGGGGGAAAGACCCCCTAAAAGTTATAGAACCTGAATGAAAATCACACCATCTTATTCCGCGTATCAGAGAACCCCACTGTAGAGGTTTCAAGCTCCGATCTACAAAAATGTGGAATTTTGCATTTTTTGCCCGAAGAAAGATCACGGGTGCGTGTGTATTTGTTTGTTTTTTTTTTTTTCCCCAGGAGTTATTGTATCGACCCAGTGGTCCTAGAATATTGTAGGAGGACTCAATGGAATGGGAATTTAAAGATCTAATGCCCTTTTTAAGTGGGAGGATCTTTCCATGAAGGAAGTTTTCATGGGGGAAGGGACATTGCTATGAAGGGGACGCCGGACTTCCCAGCATTATTTACAAAAAGATCAGAAATTTGATATAAAAAACAAGTATTTCAACTGCAACAGTAGCAACATCGAAACTTTAAACGAACAGAAAATACTACATATATGATTGGGTTCACCCCGTAGTCAATGCCTCGCTCTTTAAGCTAAAGATTGTTTAGTACTTTCATAAGAGCTATTCACTCTAATTAACGATCTTTTTGATTAAGCAGTCATTTTTAAGGAACTGAAACAAAGTTCGAATTTTAACATAAAAAGCAAGATATTGAATAGGAAGCGAACCGCATAATGAACGTATTAAAAATACATGAATATAGGAGTTTGTTACGTAAGTTAATTTGTAAGTTACGTATATTTATTACTAATAAAAACGTTCGTAAATAAAATTTACGGTGTAAGGTGCGGTGAGCCAAGATCAAAACCTGTATTTATTCAAAAACGTTCAAAAATTAAATAAAAAAAACAAGTTTATTAAACTGAAAGTAAGGAGCGACATTAAAACTTAAAACGAACAGAAATTAGTCCGTATATGAAAGGGGCTGTCGCCTCCTCAACGCTTCGCTCTTTACGCTAAAGTTTTTATTTTTTTAAAAAATAAAGTTGTGAGAAAGAATCAAACTTTAGCATAAAGAGCGAGACGTTAAGGAGGAGACAGCCCCTTTCATATACGGAATAATTTCTGTTCGTTGTAAGTTTTAATGTCGCTCCTTACTTTCAGTTAAAAACTTGTTTTTTTTATTTAATTACATCAAAGATTCATTATTAAAACAGTAGAGTTGAGGATTTTTCCATATCTGATTTAAATTCAAATCCTTTAAATACAAAGAATGTTTTAGCAGATAAGCTTCGCGTAAAAAAAGAAATGATAAAAATAAAATGACTCGGCTCAACTGGAAGGTTCAAGGTTGATCTTGTCAATGTCAGCAAACATTGACGACGGATAGTTTTTTTGTTTTTTTTTTGCTGGGTATTCTTAGCTGGGAAAAAGATAGTTTTTACTTTATAAGCCTAAAAAAACTATCACAAGCTTGAAACCAGAATATGGCTAGTCAATTTGCATAATTTTCCTTCTGCTTTTCACTGGTTGTTATTGTCCACGTTTCTCTCTTCTTTACAATTTTTTGTTGTGTCAATTTGAACTGATGACATAGCTGTCAGAAGACTTTGCTCTTGAAGTCATGTAAAACATAAAAAGTGAGCGTTAATGTAAAGAAATGAACGAATGAAACAAAGTATAAATGTGAAACACTAATAAAACAAGTGGAATCACTATTTGAAATCTGATATAAATATAACATAGTGAAAAATGAAAACTTGCACTGCTAATCTAGAGGCAACGAACCAGGGCCAACGCTCTAACGTTGCCTGTAGTAAGAGGCCACATGTTTTCAATGTATTTTCCCGAGCCACTTCACATTAAAGGGGTGGTCTTAGAAACTTTTGAAGAGGCTCATTCGATAGAAAATTGAAGGTCCTTCAGGCCTTTTTAAGTGTCAAAAGCGATCTGTGGGCAACCTGCCTCCCTCCCTTGCCCTTCTTTTCAAACTGGCCCTCCATACCCTCAAAGACATTTAATCAAAATTTGAGATATAGTCATTTTTTTCAAAATAGTCAAAAGGTAAAAAATTATGCCTTCAGGGATGACATGACTCCAATATTCCCTGGGGCAAGGGCGGTAAATAATACGAATTTAGGGGGTGGGCATTCTATTGAGGACTATATTGACATCAATTTTGAGTTCAAATTTGTTTGAAATACTCAAAAGGTCCAAAAATATGGTTTCAAGGATGACACGACCCCAACATATTCTGAGGCATAGGTTGTAAATAGCGCAAATTCTTAACTGTTTAAGCATGTGTCTTATAATGGAAAAGGGGGCTTGTGCAATATATCAAGAATAGATAAAAGTACTAAGTTGGAACTTTCAGGAAATGTTGAATCAAAAGACACCATGTGTATCCAGCTTGTTCAGAGGGCGTATATGCAAAACCTTAGGAGCGGCTAAGGATATTAAGATGAAACTTAGAAAAAAATGCTAAATAAAAACTACACTATTATACTACTACTAACAACTCATCGCAGCACCAAGCCACCTGAGGCCATCACAGCTACGCACGCTCCTCCTCCACCCCAATCTATTCAAAGCCTCCCTTTTTACACCCGCCCACGAAGTTCCCATTTCCTTTAAATCTTTCTTTATGACGTCCTCCCACCCCAGACGGGGACGACCTGCTTTCCGTTTAGCCCTAGATGGTTGGCCAAAAAGAACAATCTTCGGCAATCTGTCATCCTTCATCTGCACAACATGCCCTAACCACCTCAACCTTTCTTTCATTATAGACCTAGAAAGCGTTATTGAACCACAGTTCTTGTTTATCCTATGGTTTTAAATATGATCAGTCAACCGGGTACCCAGAACAATCCTTAGGCAATTTCTCTGGAAAACATCTAGCAAATCTTCATCCGCTTTTCGGAGCGTCCATGCTTCAGAGCCATATTTGACCACTGTCATCACTGTAGCTTCTGAGATTCTAATCTTGGTTTGCAGACTTATCTTCCTATTCTTCCAGACTTTTTTTAATTGTAAAAAAACAACCTGAGCCTTGGCTATTCTACTTTCAAAATCTTCACTGCTCCCACCATCTTTACTAATAATTCTACCAAGGTAAGTGAAGCTGCCCACCTGATCGATTTTTTCATCACTCAACGTCATCTTTTCATTTTAACTTATTCATAGCCTTAGTGAATTAGTCTTTCTAACTTTAATTTTTAAACCAATTCTAGCACCCTGAACTCGCAAAACCTCTAAAACTTCCTTCATTTTGCTCAAACTTTCATCTAGGATGCTTAAATCAGCAGCATAATACAGGTCTAGGATACTTTTTCCTCCCCATTTTATTCCATGGTCTCCCATTGCCTTTCCAGTATTCCTTAAAACCGAGTCCAGCAAAGTAATCCGTATAAAGTGAGATAGAAGACGACCCTGATTTACTCCTGATTTAATAAACAACCCGCTGCTATCCTCATTTCCTACCTTAACCGCAGCAGTGTTATTCTCGTACATAGCAGTAATCACTTTAATGTATTTGTCTGGTATACCATACAAGGATAAAACCTTTACTAAAGCTCCTCTATCAACAGAATCGAACGCTTGCTCATAATCTATAAAACTGAGGATCAAAGGTGTTTGAAAACTTAGGCACTTCTCAATTATTAAACTAAGAGTGAAAATTTGGTCAACACATCCTCTACCTTTTCTAAAACCGCACTGCTCTTCTCTTAAGACTTTCTCTACGGCATCTCTCAGTCTAAAAAGTATCATATTACAAAGTAATTTGGTACCTACAGAGACCAGACAAACGCCTCGATAATTACCACACTTACTTTTATCACCTTTCTTATAAAGTGGCTTAATTAAGGTTTTCCTAAAATCGTTAGGTACTTCCCCTTTTTCAAAAATCATATTCATAATCTTCAGTAACTTATTTCTAACCTCACAGCCACCATATTTAAGAAACTCATTTACTACCCTATCAGCACCTGGAGCCTTATTATTCTTTAATTCTTTTAGTACTGTTGCTAATTCCTCCTCACAAAAAAATCTTCCTTCACATCCAAGGTATCACAAACTTTTTCATTTTCCTCTATATTTTTCCTGCAATTCTATCTCGGTTAAGCAAGTTCTCAAAATGTTCGGCACATCTCGCTTTAGCTTTTTCCTTATCGCTAATTGCCACCCCATTCCTATCTTTAACTGGGACAAGTCCGGATTGACTACTACCTCTCAATTTGTTAACGTGCCAGTACAATATTTTACTATTATGCCGTCTAGCTGCTTATTCTAAATCCTCGGAAATTTTATCCATGGCCTCCACTTCACACCTCATTAGTTCATATTTTAATGCTTTCTCCACTTTCTTTACATTTATTTTGTTTTCATACAATCTATCACTCAGGTAATTCTTGTAGAAGTCCTTTCTCCTTTCTATTAAACATAAAGCTTTTCCACTAATATTCTTAGCTGCAGTTATAGCTTTCTTCCCTAATACACCTTCAGCAACTTCACAAATTATTTTTCTAAAATTATTCCAACCATCTTCCACATTTTCAAATTTTAAACTCTGAAGTTTAGTATTCAACTGTTCCTGGAAAGTTTCTCTCAAATTCTCATCCTGGAGTCTACCAACATCATAACTTCCCGGGAGGTAATGATCCTTCCAATATTTCAGCTTTAAATTAACCCTTGACACTACTAGATGGTGATCTTTACTTTTAACATCAATAACAGCACTCCTATATACCCTAGTATCTTGTATTGATCCTGCCAGTCTTCGATTTACTATAACATAATCAATAAGGTTTGCTGTCTTACCATCACGTGAAAACCATGTTAGCTTATGAGCCATTTTATGACCAAACACCGTATTGGTTATAACTAGAATGTTATACCTGCAAAATTGCAAAAGTCTGTATCCATTACTGTTTTCTTTTCCTACACCAAATTTACCTAAGCTGGGATACCATCTATCCTTATTTCTACCAACCTGGGCGTTAAAATCTCCCAATAATAACATCATATTTCTACCTGGGACCTTGTCTATTTGCTCCTGTAACTGTAAGTAAAATTCATCTGAGTCACTAGTATCTCCGTCAGTCGGTTCTACAGGGGCGTATACTACTATAACTGATACCCTGAACTTCCTAGTCATAAAATGAGCCATTAGTACTCTATTATTAATACCTTCTCAGCCTGAACAAGACTTAGCAGCTTCCTTACTTATCATGAGCCCTACTCCCTGTCTTTGTACCCCATCTATCCTGCCTGAGTAAAAAAAAATTCTCTATCACCTAAGTTCAGGCTTCCTACCCCTGAGATATAATTTTCTGAAACTCCTAATAAGTCCAACTAGAATCTTTTTAATTCGTCTGTCAAAATGTCGATACGATAGTCATTTTTTAATGTCGTAACATTCCAAGCTCCAATTTTCATGTTCTTTAAATCATTGAAATTATTTTCGCTTCAGGAAAAGCAATGATCCCGGATACCAGTGCAGGATGGAGATCACATATTTTCTCAAGTCTACACCGAAGTGCTTAAGCCGGCTTATAACAGGACAGCAAGAAGTCCCTGGGACCTCCTTGAATGGAGGCTTTGTGCAATCCTGGGCCCATCTTGATCACAACATGGTTTTCAGCACGTGGTGATGCTCTTCTATCAACAAGAGTCGAAATCGTGCACAGACAATCTCAAGCCTATTACCTCCGACTCATTATATATTCATGCCTACAAATATTATGCTACTACGGGGAGGCAACCCGTAATAGATAAATTAGCTAGGAAGAGGTTTTTCAGCCCAAAGACGCCCATCAAAACATACCAATCCCAGAAGAATTGTCCATTAATCAGAATCCTTTGCAGATGATGCGTTATTTACTAGGCTATAATTTCCTAAAGGGACAGTACTCGTCAAGTACCAAAATAATTTAACACAAGGTCCCCACCCTTGCGTTTACCCCAATAAGGTTAAGAAAATTCTTTGCAGAGGTTGTTGTCTATACCTCTGGATTTTATGCCCTGACGAAGTTGTTATCAAGTACAGGATCTTCCCGTGCGGGTGTTCTGCATCACCATTCAATTTTACCCATTGCTGGGCGAATTTTTGCAACTCATGGAACTTGTGGACAAACCAGTGGGCCCTTTTGAGTGTACATTTGAGGGGTCTTCTCCCTCCTCCGCCTGTATTTATGACCCCGGGCAAGGGTGCCCCAGATTCTATTATGGACCTCCAGGGACAAGGTCCCCCCCTGTTCCATGCCTCCTATGGAGGTACCCTACATATCTGTAGAGCATTCCCCTATCACCACTTGGGGACATGCTGAATGGCCTGGGGGAGGCCAGATAAACGGATCACTTTTGTTTTGCAAAGGCCATAACTCAGTGACATATTTAACCTACTACTTATAAATATACATAACTCACTGACTAGGCCTATATAAGTTATATACAGAAATATATAACTCAGTGACATACTTAACTTACTATTTATAAATATGTGTAACTCACTGACTAGGCCTATATAAGTTATATACAGAAATATATAACTGAGTGACATATTTAGCCTACTACTTATAAATATGTGTAACTCACTGACTAGGCATACAAGTTATATACAGAAATATATAACTCAGTGACATATTTAGCCTACTACTTAAAATATGAGTAATTCACTGACTAGGCATATATAAGTTATATACAGAAATATATAACTCAGTCACAAATTTATCCTACTACTCACAAATATGTGTAACTCACTGACTAGGCCTATCTAAGTTATATACAGAAATATATAACTGAGTGACATATTTAACCTACTACTTATAAATATGTGTAACTCACTGACTAGGCCTGTATAAGTTATATACAGAAATATATAACTCAGTGACATATTTAGCCTTCTACTTAAAATATGTGTAACTCACTGACTAGGCCTATATAAGTTATATACAGAAATATATAACTCAGTCACATATTTAACCTACTACTTATAAATATGTGTAACTCACTGACTAGGCCTATCTAAGTTATATACAGAAATATATAACTGAGTGACATATTTAGCCTAGTACTTCTAGTGCAAAAAATGTCCCAGCCCCCTAAAGACTAGACCTTCAAACAAGGAATAAGCCCCAAGAAAACGCTTGTCTCCTCCCAAATATCTCAAGAATCTTCCGACTCTTCTGAGCTGAAAACCAAAAATGGAGATTTAGAAACTAAACCCTCTACTTCAAAGGGAGTAGAAATTTACGAAGGAAGGGGAGGTGATACCTCAAAAAGTGCCACCTCTAAAAGTTCTAATGCGGATTCGTCGGAAACCAGTTCTGAAGAGTCTGATGGCAAATCAGACCATATAGTAGTTAAAGGAATAGGAAATTCAAAGCCGACTTCAGCAGCCGCACACGCGAAACAAACGAAATTAAAAGGGCAAGAATTTTTGAAAAAACAATACAAAAAGTTCGACCTTATTTCGCTAAAAAAAACAAAAAAGAAAAAACCGCAAGAAGTCGAGGAGAAAGTAACGACACAGTCGGGTAGAAAGGTTCCAAAACCCGATAGATGGAATTACACTTAATCAGTACATGATTAAGATATTTTAATGGATAGGTGTCATAAAGAAATAATAACTGAAAAAAAAACAAAAAACTTTTAGGTCCCGAGTAAAAATCATATGATTATAAAATTGCTGTAGAGAAATTCTGTTCAACATATATCAGTTCCCGAAAACAAATTCTAATTAAAAAGTAATAATGCATATGATTAATTCGAATAATTTCCTTTGATACAAAAAGCTACATGTACCATTCCGATACGATGTGCCCAGTCCAACTGAAAGAAACCGGAGCGTTGGCTGGTGGTTCGGAGTGTGGCGGGTAGCGATATTATCGTTATCATACCCTGGCCAGACTTCGAGCCACAAGTAGCTCCCAAATCTCCAAATTCCAGGACAATTCCCCATTCCAAAAGATACACTATTATACAAAACTACAAAACTAAATAAAACTACACTATACGCATCCAGGTTGTCAAAAGGACATATTTGATATATCTCAGCAGCAACTAAGTGCATTAAGGTAAAATTTTCAGGAAATATTGAGGGGAATGTTCAACTAAATCAAAAGGCACTATGATCATCCAGGTTGTCAAAAGGCTGTATTTACAGTATCTCAGGAACGACTAGGGGCATCACGTTGGAACTTTCAGAGAATGTGAAGGGGGTTGTTGCACCAAACCTAAGGGGATTGTGTACATCCAGGCTGTTAAAAAGCATATGTGCAACATCTCAGGAATAGTAAGGGTATTAAGTCGAAGCTTTGAGAAAATGTTGAGTGGGATGTTGAACTGATTTAAAATACACTGTGTACAACCAGGTTGTCAAAAGGTCATATCCTTAATATCTCAGAACTTAGGTTGAAACTTTTAGGAAATATTTAAGGGAGTGTTGAACTAAATCAGTTTACATCCAGAATATCAAGATGGCGTATCTGCAAAATCTCAGGAGGTGCTAAGAGTATTAAGTTAGTTCCTTCACAGAATTTCGAGCGGGATATTAAACTAAATCAAAGGACACTATCTGTATCTAGGGTGTCAAAACGTTGTATCTGAAATTTATCAGGAACGGCTAAGGCTACCAAGTTGAAACTCTTAGGGAAATTTGAAGGGCTACTAAACTGAAACAAAAGATGCTTTATGCAGCCAGATTGTCATATTGGTGCATCTACGATGTTTCAGGAACAACTAGAAGTATTTAGTTGAAACTTTCAAGGAATGTTGGGAAGATTTTAAACTAAGTCAAAAGGCACAACATGTGTCAAGGTTGTCAAAAGACCCTATCCACAATATCTCAGAAGCGGCTAAGGGTATTATGTTGAAACTATCAGAGAATGTTGACTGGGATATTGAACTGAATCAAAAGACAAGATGTGCATCCTGTTTTTCAAAATGGTGTGACTGCAATATCTTAGGGAAGGTAAGCGTATCAAGTTGATTTTTTTAGGGAATGTTGAGAGGGATATTGTACTAAATCAAAAGTCATCATGTTCATCCAGGCTGTCAAAACAGCATATCCGCAATCTCAAGAACGATAAGAGTATTTAGTTTAAATTTTCAGAGAATGCTGAGGGGGATGTTGAACCAAGTAAACTCACAATGCGTATCCAGGTTGTCAAAGGATTGTATGTAAAATGTCTGAAGAACCGCTAAGGACATTCAATCGAAACAGTCAGGGAATATTGATTGCGATGTTTAGTTGAATCAAAAAGAGAATATGTGCATTGAAATTGTCAAAGTGACGTATCTACAATACCTCACGGACGGTAAGGGAATTAATCTTAAACTTCCAGAGAATTTGAAGGGATATGTTGACTAAATCAAAAGACATTGTGTGCACCCAGGTTGTCATAACGGTGTTTTTGTAATATCTCAGGGACGGCAAGGGTCTCATTTGAAAATTTCAGGGAATGTTGAGGGGGATGTTGAACGAAATCAAAGGAAAAAATGTTAATCCATTTCAAAATAATATATGTGAAATATCTCAAGAACAGCTAAGGGTAGTAATTTGAAACTGACAGGTTGCGTTGATTGAGATGTTGAACTTAACCATTAGACAATATGTGCACCCAGGCTATTAAAGTGGATTGTCAAAAACTGAAACAGTTAATATAGCTATAGACGAGGCATGTGGATAGGCCAGGGAGGTTAAATATCATCAGGGCTGCCACTTTCTCCCCCTACCCAAAAATCAGGATTGTTGGGACTTTTTTCGTATAGTTAACCTATTATTTTTGTTTTTTGTCACCATTAAAATTTAGGCCCTCAAAATGAATATGGAGGCATTCCTGCAATTGAATAAGAAGTAAAAACGCATCTTTTTACTGCAGCAACAGCGGCACAAACTTATATGACGTTCTTTCATGATGCTAAAAAAAGTCTGGAAGATAAAATCAGCTTTTTAAAATAAAACAAATGTGAATTTTGCTGTGACACATACAATTTGGAATTTAAAAACTTTCTAAAACAATTTATCTGAAATTTCAAGCTTTCGTTCAAATGAAAAGCTTTTAGAATTTTAATGGTCATACATTTTATTTATTTTGATCCTTGAAATCTTGGACTATTTGATAATTTTCTGGGACACTGGGACAAGAACCTTGAATCTTGAAACTCACTGGATGTTCCCGGACTAAAAGTAACGGTAATTGTACCTCCAAAGAAAAAGCTAAGATGGGTAATAGATCTTTGCCTGGGGTCTTGTTTTTAGTAAGGTAAGCACGGAATACTCCCTATTTTAAGTTTTTTATGCTTAACACTAAGTTTGTCTTAAAAACATGTTCAGCAAGTATCTTTCTACTTGTAATAAAAGTAACAAAATAATAATTAAAAAGCTGACCTTCATCCTGAATCCATTTGCATAGCTGCCCTGTGGGCAACTGTCCCATAGACCCCAATCTCCCCATGGTCCAGCATTTGAAACGCTTATAATCTGTACAACATTCGCCCGGCTTGCCTTCAGACTTTCTATCGTTGGCGGAGCCTCATGCAACGCTGGTAATTTTGCCAATTCAGTTGCTGGCAAAACAAAGAGAAAAAAGAGGAATGTTTCCATTGTTTAACTTCAAAATTCTTTGTTGTACATCTTTATATACAAGTAAGAGAAGAGATAAGATTGATTTGTTTTTGATATTTTCTAGATTATATTTATTTGCTTATATTACATTCGGTTGCTCAAGCTTGATTCATCTTAATCAAACAAAATCTTATAAAAAAAAAACCTTCGCAAACATTGTATTTGAACTTGTTCATCAAGAATTACAGCGAACATTCTATGTCATAAGATTAACCAGACACGTCATCATGGTTATAGCAATAGCTGCAACCTAGTAAATAGCTAACCACATCCCACGGCTACTAAAAGTTTAAAAACGATATAGTTATAAAAGAATTCCATTTAGCACTAACCTAGGAAGGGTAACTATTATTTCGATTAATCTATACAGCAATTGCGAAAACAAATCCATGGGAATTTTGAGAAAGAGTCTAAAATCCCTCAAAATGGCGTTGGACTGTAACGTAAGGTGCACTATTGGAATCATCTTGATGAAAAAACCTAATTCTAAAGAATTATAGCCCCCCCCCCTGAACAACATGGAATTTTTTTTGCAAGGGAAGCCTCCTTTTCCCCCTTTTCCTCAGGGGATCGTATCGAACCAGTGGTCGTAGAATGCTGGTAAATTTCTCATTTGAAAGAAAATTACCATATAAATAGCCCTTATAAAGTAACAAAACATATCCTGGCAAATTAAGGTGGCGTTTTCTGCCATTTTTTGCTACCAAATATCAATGTTGGCCCAAATAAGGTAAGAATGCAAAAGGATGAAAAAAAAGATAACCAATCAAATTTCACCGGTCTAAAACCCCAAACAGAAGGTTTTTAGCTCCCCGCCTTGACAACCACAGCAGAGTTGCCTTTTCTGCAATTTTCTGCCATAAAACATCAATTTTCGCCCAAAGAGCGTCAAAATGCTAGAGAGTGTGAATTTTAAAATAATCGATTGATTTTTCGTCGTCTGAAACCCCAAACGGAAGGTTTTGTGACAAACCACGGGTAAGTGACGTTTTCTGTTATTCTATGTCACAAAACCTCAGTTAATACCAAAAGAGGGTCAAAATACCGATGAATGGAAATTCAAATAGAGCCACTTCCTTTTCACGGCCTAAAACCGAATTTAGGAATCTTTAGCCCTTCATCTTGAAAAACGAGGAAATCGATGTTTTTTTTCCTGTAAGCTGTTACCATCAATTTGAAATTAGAGACCCATGGAGGTCGAAAGCCTTGATCATGTCCGGGTAAAATTTTGAAAACACAAGACTAGGGGTATTTTGCTAATAGGCTTAGGTAATAGAATAGAATATGATTTATTGGCTAAAATAGCACAAAAGCTAGCATAAGCACTTCAGAATTGGCATAACAAAACAAATGTTATGGGATAAACATAAAACAAAAAAAATGAATCAATAATAAAAAAGATGTTAGGGGATTAAAAAAAAGCAAAAGTTATATCGATTATTAAAATGGGAAACAAAATAGGGGATAAAATAGTTTTGGTACCTCATGGCCAACATCTGGGGATGCAGGTTAAATTGGGTATTTGGAGCTCTACAAACGTTGAGTCTTGTATTAGGAAGGTTTGGGGGATTTTCTTTAAAGGGAGGGAGAAAACGTCGATAATAGTCAGAACTAGGGCACTTGTGACCAAGAGTCATGGTAAGGATGTGACGTCGTGATTCCAATGTAATAAGTTCAAGTCTAGCCAATCCTTAATCGTATGTAGTATAGGTCGTCCCAGAATAATTTTTATTGCTCTTTTTTGAATACTTTCAATTTTAGAAAATTGGTCTTTGGTCAACCCAGGGTGCCAGACAGGACAAGTATATTCCAGACAGGGTCTTATATAAGAACAATAAATTATTTTATGGTTTTGGATTGATATGGAGAACCGTTTGAGAAGGGAGAAAGATTTAAGGAAAAAACAACCTGACTTAAATAAGTGGGAAATGTGGGAGTTCCATTTAAGGTCGTTGTCCAACTGCACACCAAGCAGTTTAACAGTATTTAGATTTGGTATGCAAAGGTAATTATTGATAGGGGGCATATTTAAAAAAAAAGAAAATATCCTGAAACTGCTTTTGGGTATGCTTAAGCTGAGTTTAACTTAAATTATATCTTTGAGCATGACGCTTCCTCAAAGGTCTTCAGGGCAAGGGTTATAAGTTAAGCCCTTGGGGTATATATGGTTCTTATGGAAGGGATGCTCGTATAAACTTGAGAAAAGGCTCATTTAATTGGAAATTGAAAATTCTAGTTCACTTTTTAAGTGTCAAAAGATATTGGAGGGTAACTAGCCCCCCCACGCCCTTTTTTCCCAAACGCATCTGATAAAAATTTTGAGACAGCTCTTTTGTTAAAAATAGTTCAAAGATCGTATAACAAAACACCGTTGTCGACACAGCCCCCCAGGATCTGGAGGCAGGCGTTGTAAGTTATGCCCTGGGGGCATATATGGCTCTTATGGAAGGGATGCTCGTATAAACTTCAAAGAGCGCTCATTTGATTGGAAATTGAAAGTTCTAGTTCACTTTTTAAGAGACAAAAGAGATTGGAGGGCACCTAGACCCCCTCCCCTCCACACCCTTTTTTCTCAAACCCTTCTGATAAAAAAACTTTTAAATAACAATTTTTTAAAAATAGTTCAAAGACCAGATCACAAAAACTCCGGGGTCGACACAGCCCCCCAGGGCCCGAAGGCAGGCACTGTATGTTATGCCCTGGGGGAATATATGGTCCTTATGGAAGGGATGCTCATAAGAACTTCAGAGAGGGCTGATCTGATTGGAAATTGAAAGTTCTAGTTCACTTTTTGAGAGTCAAAAGAGATTGGAGGGCCACAAGCCCGCCCCCCCACGCCCCTTTTTTCCGGAATGTATCCGATAAAAATTTTGAGATAGCCATTAAGCTAAAAATTGTTCAAAAGTTAGATAACAAAAATCGGGCGTCGATACAACCCCCCGGGGCCTGGTGGCAGGCGTTGTAATTTATGCCCTGGGGCTTATATGGTTCTTATGAAAGGGATACTCGTATAAACTTCAACGAGGGTTCCAATGATTTGAAATCTAAAATTCGAGTTCACTTTTTAATAGTCAAAAGAGATCCGAGGGGGACTAGCCCCCCCCCACGCCTTCTTTTTCTAAACTTCTTTTTCAATTGAAAATAGAAAGGGCTAATGCCCTTTTTAATAGTCAAAAGTGATTAGAGGGCTTGTGGCCCTCCAATCTCTTTTGACTCTCAAAAACTGTACTAGAACTTTCCATTTCCAATCAGATCAGCCCTCTCTGAAGTTTTTACGAGCATCCCTTCCATAAGAACCATATATTCCCCCAGGGCATAATTTACAGTACCTTTATCAGAAGGGTTTGAGAAAAAAAAGGGTGTGGAGGGGACGGGGGCTAGGTGCCCATTTTTCTTCCATTTTAGATTCCATTTCAGGTCAACTAGAGGAGGTATGAAACTAAATTAAACTGTACTATTTGTGTCCAGATTTTTAAAAGGGTGTATATTGTTAAAAATTGCTGGGAGGTATGAAACTAAATTAAACAGTACTATTTGTGTCCAGATTTTTAAAAGGGTGTATGTTGTTAAAAATTGCTGAAAATTTTTCTTCAGCATACAAATAGCAGGTCAAACTATAAAGTCTTAAAAAACGAAAAGATTTAAAGTATTATTTTCTTTTTCCCTGAAAAGACTATGTCGGTATAAAACAAACAGAAATTAATTTAAAAAACTTTTTCCACAAAATAATTTTTTCAAAGAAAAGTAAAGAAATCCATTAAACAAAATTTTAGCAAAAATAAAATCAAATAATCTACCAAGCGTGAAACTACCACAAATCAGCATCGATAAATAAATGAAACCCTTTTGATTGGATTTGATTGGAACTAAGTTTGATTGGATTTAAAGTTCAACTTTGTTCTTTACTTCCGTAAGAATTTTTTTTTTTTTAAGCATTGATTCGGGCTACCGAGGGAGGAGCGATGATTCTTCTTAAGAAAACCATGGAAAAAATGGCTAATATTTTGGGAATATTTTCCAAAAAAGAGCACATAAAACTTTTTCCTCCCTCACCATAGAATTTAAATGACACCTCTATCCTCCCCCTCTAGTGTAGGGGATTAAAATGGTGTACCTTCAATAGCAGTAACTCACTAGGTTGGCCAAATCTAGGAGTGAAATCAGTCGGTATCGCCCTGAGTGCTGAGGGGACAAAGGCCCCCCTCTTATTAAGAAGACGATACTATATCTTGAGAAATAATTCTTTGTTTCGAAAAGAAGATACATTAAGTAAGCTCCTTTTCACGATGTATTGCTGTAAAAAGTTTGCTTTGATTTAAAGAGTTGGGTTTGAACAATCAGAAATTATTCCGTATGTGAGAGAGGCTACCCCTGCCTCAATTCCCCGCTCTTTGAGTTAATGTTTGACTTTTTGTACTAATTTTATAAGAACGACTACTCAAAAACAAGGGTTGTTGAATTGAAATCAGTAGTATTTTTAACGCACTAATAAAACTTTAGGGTAAAAAACGAGGGTGAAAGGATGGGGCACCCCTCCCCCTTCATATACGCAGTTAAGCCCCCTTATTTAAAGTTTTAATGTGGCTCTTTACTTTCATCTTGAAAATTAACTTTTTTTTATTCCATTGCTATCAAGCTCAAGGCATGCAATGAAAACGGATCAAAAAGTTCGTGGTAACGAACCGTAAGTAAGGAGTGACCCGGATCAATAGTAACCGAAACTCTAGAAACCGGAATTTCGATACCAATAGATACATCAGAAGAATCAGATTTTTATGCTGATTTCAAATATATAAGTTTTATCAAGTTTAGTCTTACCCATCAAAAGTTGCGCGCCTGAGAAAATTTGCCTTATTTTCAAAAAAAGGGGGAAGCAACCCCTATTAGTCATACTGTACCGTGAGTAAAATGCGATGTATTTAAAATACCAAAATAAAGTTCCTTCCTTCTAAAGATAATTCCGACTTCCTATAATTAAGCTAATCTAGTTTCAAAAATGAAAAGTCCTTAATCAGCAAATAAAAAAAAAGCCGCAGTTAGCCGCAGACAAAGAACGGCGCTATCCAAGCTTTGGATTTCGCTAAGAGAATGGGCAATAAAAAAGGTGCTACGCACAATATTTCTAAGGAAGTTTAAATGATAAGAACCGTATGAAAGTTTGAATCATCAGAAATATTTAAAACAATTTATTGGACGAAGGGTTCGCATCCTTGGGCCACTTGAGCCAATTGTGAGCCAGTTCTTACAGTGCGGGAAAAAAAGAATTGCGTTTGATAGTGGGGTAAAAGTGCTTTTTGAATATATTCGTAATTCAGAATCAGGACCACTTATATGGAATTATTTCGGCGTGCGATCTTTGCAATTCTTTGATTGTTGTATCTCAGTCACCATTGTTGTCGTTTGAAGTGACTCACTGCTGTTCACCTAAATATGTAAGTCTCAATAAATCTATTGTTTTTTACCTGTGTTTATTTCACTTTATATGTCTGCATCTAGTCTGATAACAGGTAATTAGTTTGCAAATCTCCAAGGACGTTCCCAGTGAATCTGATCTCCAGATAGCTTGAAGAAAAAAGATTACCTTTATATTGCTACACACCTTATTTTCTCCCATTAATTGAGGGTGGCGCAAGCCTTGTTGGCTCAATCTTTAGCGCTATAAGCGGCGCTATCGGAGGACTTATAAGGTGTAAGTTTACGGCTTTTGAGCATAATATTACATTTGACGCGATCAATATTTATGACCACAATTAAGCCCAGTCCCTTTCCCTTTATAGCCACACACTAAAATATTCATCGCTACAAATGGCACAGTCGGAAATTGGAGCAATACTTGCGAACTAATTACGCTATAAACTTTGTAATTTGAATTTAATTATTGGAGAGATACAGACATATAAGTAAAGTGATTAGGCCTATAACCACTAAGCTACGACAGGAAACCCTTTAAAATATCTCATAGGAGATAATAGCCTCCCCCAAAATAGTTTAAGTAAAAAAATAAATTTATTTTGAATTATTCAAACAAAAAAAAATGGCAAAGGATTTAGAAGAAAAATTAATAGTACAAAAGTTAGTCGTGAAAAACATAGAAATAGCGAAGTCTATTCCGGAGTACAATGGTCAATCAGATATTGACGAATTCAATATCCAACTGTCCCAGTTTGTACAACTAACAAAAACAGAACTAGAAGCGTTAGTAGACATGCTCCTACTACGATTAAAAGGCCAGGCCTTAACCTTTCTAAAACAGATTGAACATACCATAGGCAATAACGCCAACTTGCCAATAAATACGGTGGACAAATGTTAAAAGCATTTAAAGATTTTTTAATCGAAACCAGTTCAATAAATAGATTAAAACAAGGAACGGTGAGTTTTGACTATTCACAAATATATTAGAAAATATCTTGATAATATACGCATTTCTGTAGAGGCAAAATACGGAAGTGGTTCAGGGCAACTGTATGAAAAAGTCATACTAAATACCTTTTTGCAAGGGCTACCCCCAAAACTATATAGAGTGGTAGTATCCAAAAATATTCAGACGTTGGATCTCGCAGTTCAGGAGGTAGAGTGATTGATCGAAGTCAACACGATGGTCGCAAATCACAGTAAAGCAAAAATAAATAGGCTAGGCGATTCAAATGCGAACATAAACGTCAAGAGGGACCAGGCGTTTCCCAATTTATTTTCAAGGGATAACTCACTAGTACCACTAAGAAACAAAACGCAAGAACCCGCTAGGACGTAAACAGTACTTTTTCAGCCTGTCAAACAATCCAATTACGAAAATAACCCTACAATAATAAGGTGCTATATTTGTAATCGTGCTGGGCATATCGCGAGAGAGTGCCGTTATGTCCCCAATCGCATACTAAGAATTGCTGTCGGTAATACGCAAAATTACGGCAACTATTTGTTCGGAAGAACAAATTTTAGCACCGGTCGTGCACTAGGCTATAGCCAGGGAGGATTGCGCCAATCAATACCTTACAACAAGTACCAACCAAACTTGTATAACCCTCCCCCCAACAAACAAATTAGTTACCGATTTGAAAACCCAATACTCGCCAAAGCCAATATAATGCGAGAATGCTATATAGAAATCACGAAAATTTGCCGATGGGAAATGAAAATTTTGCAAGCCAACGGCATTGGCAGTCAGTGCCAGCAAGCGGCACCGACACAGGACATCCACGTTACCATAATAATACATGGCGAAGGCAGACAGACGTAAATCAATTAGATATGCCTACGGAAACTCATACGTCTGAATATCTATTACAGGCCCGAACACATGAAATAAATCCTCAGGGAAACGTTTCAGGCCCCTCAGAAATATAAATTGGACCCAGAGGGTGCCCAGAATATTTAATAGGTCCAAAACAATGATAGTGCCGTCTTGTAGTGATAATAATAACAAGTTACCTATATTTAATGATTTTTGTATAGAAAACGTTTACTTCAAGGCTTTAGTTGACAGCGGAGCTACAGTTAATATTATAAGCTCATGCATATTTAATATGTTGCCTCTGCATATTAGGCGACAGAGAAACCCTAATAATCCCAATTTAGCTAGTGTGACAGGGCATAAACTGGATGCAAGGGGTTCAATTTGCCTAAACGTAAAAAGGGACAATAGGATCTTCCAGACAAATTTTATAATATGCGATAACTTTCCATACGAAGTAATTATAGGCGCAAATATTTTAAGGTCCAATAGAGTACTATTAGACGTAGCAAATGAGAGGCTTGTCTACCCAGCTAAGGTAGGGGAAGAAATTTCTACCTTAAGAAATCGTAACAGAGTATACGAAGACAACGTAACAGTAAACAAAATTTCTGACGGTATAAGGTCGTAATCGTTTGAACCTCATGTCTCGCAAGGAGGAAAAGGCATAATTAGAAATTGGTTAAATTATTCTGAAAGACATTGCAGAGATGAAGTAAATTTAAAAAAAAGGGTATTGAATCTGCGAAAATAAAAATAGGAGATATGTGACAGTACAGGTCAAAAGAAATTAAGAAAAAAGCGGAATTATGGAAAAACATAGTGAAACCAGACGTGACGCCGCAAGATGCCACAATGGCGCAAAATAGCGCCAGTATGAATATAATAAACAATGAATATAAAGAGAAATATTACGGATTATTGATAATGAAAACAAAAGTTCCCCCCAAAACGATGCAAAAAATTCAAATATCACAGATGATTGAGCTAGTGGTTAGCAATTTCGAAATATGGTTTGCTACCCCATCGGAAATTCCCGAAAATCTGCTATGCGAGGAACAGATTATATTTTATGACAAAGCTCAAGGTTTTATTTGGGTAGCTAATAACCACGAAAATGATACAATTACAATAAAAAAGGGGACGTGTTTAGTTCAAATTCAAGTTTTATCAGAGAATGATTTAAAAAAATGGGAAAATTCTAAAAGAAATCGAGTCAACGATATTAAAATCTCAAGTGCCAAGTACCCACCAGTTAAATCACAATTCTTTGACAAGTTTAATTTAAATCTTATTACAAACATGTAGCTTAAGAACAAATTATGCTATTTATTATGTAATTTTAAAGATGTATTCTCTGCATCTTAATATGACATCGGGCTGATACCGTTTTATGAACACTCAATTTTAACGACTGGTAATCCTGTAGCGAAACAGCCATATCGTGTGCCATATAAGCACAAACAATGGTTAAAAAATGAAATCCATGAATTAGAAAAAAAACGAAATTATACGTCCCAATATAAGTCCGTAAAGCGCACCGGTGATCTTGGTACCAAAAAAGAATGGTGATCTTTGAATTGTAGTAGGCTATAAATCCCTTAACAAACCAGTAGTTAGGGATAAATTTTCTTTAACAAGAGTAGATAAAATTCTTGACGCTATTTTAAGCAAAAACAAAATTTTCACTTCTTTGGATCACGCCCAAGGTTACGACCAAGTGAAAATAGCTGAAAAAGATGTCCATAAAACTGCATTTGTCAACATCTGAATGCGGTTCATATGAATATTTAAGGGTACCTATTGGACTTAAAACAAGTTCAAGTGCGCTATGTAGACCCTTATTACACCTGTTAAGAGGATTAAAGAATATAATTCATTTTGTCGACGATGTCATATAAGTGGAACAAAATGCTGAACAACACTTAGCAACGTTAGCTAAGGTGTTCGACAAATTCAGACAGGGCAATTTAAAATGCCAACCTGAGAAAGTAAATTTATTTCTACCTAAAATTAGATTTTTAGGAGTAGTAGTAAAACCAGGATAGATATACCCAGACCCGGACAAAATAAAATGTATTGAAAACCTAAAACCCTCTAGAACTATGAAAAACTGATAGGGAACTTTAGGTCTCATTGTCTAATTCAGAAAGTTCGTGTACAGTTATGTCCAAACTTCGACCTCCATCGAGGAATTAGCTAAAGGAACCTCCCATAATGTAACCTGGTCCCGAGAAGCTCAAACCTCTATAGACCGTCTCAAAAAGGTGCTCACTTCTGAACGAATATTATCACTTTATAATATCAGAAACGGAGGATTCGTGGTTACGACCGATGCTAGTTCAAAAGGCATTGGGGCGATTCTTTCGCAAATAATTCACATAGGAAACCTCAAACCTTTGAAAGGACCTTCTAATAAAAAAATAGTAAAAGTTATATTCTATCCAAGTAGAATTTTATCAAAGGGTGCGAGTAGTCCTTCAGCCGGAAAAATAGAAATTCTGTCTATAATTCACCACTTTGACAAATTTAAAAACAATTTGATTGGTAGAAAATTTATACTACTATCAGACCATAGAATCTTGTAGTACCTGCTCACATTTAAAAATCCTACGGGCATTCTAGCTAGATGGATTATGAAAATCCAAGACCTAGATTTCGAATTTGAACATTTAAAACGTAAACAAAACGCAGCTTGTAACTTTTTGAGTAGATACCCAGAAAATAGTCCGTCGGAAGCTGAGGAAAATGAAGTTAATGCTATCCATGCCAAGAGCAAACATGGACGTAAGAAAAACAAAGTCAAGGACACGGTAAAAGAAAATAAGATTAACCTTGGTCCCTTGTCGTTAGAAAATATAAAAAGAAAGCAAAAAAGGACGATATGTGTTCGGCGCTTATTAATAATTTTGTGAATGATGATATGTTACCTGATAAATTCAAAACTCCCAGAAAAGAAATAGACATTTTTTGCTAAGATTTTGACGAAAAAATACTATTTAGAATCGTGATTACTGAGACAAATAGAAACCAATCCTCAATAATACCCGAATTATCAAAAAACACAATAGTGCCTGCATTAGAATATTTTCATTCAGATATAGGTGGACACTTAGGAGCAATGGAAACGTTCCATAAATTAAAACAATATTTTTAAGTGCCGTCGGCAATGACAAAACTTAAAGAATTTGTAAGTACATGCAAAGCGTGTAACTTAAGAAAAATCCTCCCGGCTTATCCAAATCCTCCAATGGGAAGGGTCCCGGTAGCAAAGTACCCCTTCGGTATTATCTCATTTGACTTATACGGAGCGAGTGGAGCCTTGCCTGTTTCTAGCAGAGGCCATACTTGTATTCTTTCAGTTATAGACCACTTTTCAGGATTTAATTTTGCAAAAGCAAAAAAATCAAGGTGCTTATGCCACCAGTAAGGAGTTAGCGAAATTATTTTTACAATTTCGCGTTCCTAATAAAATTTTGAGTGACAACGGAAGCAATTTTTTTTTCAAAAGTAACAAAAGACTTAATGAGTTTTCTAAATACAGAGAAAATGGTGACAGCTCCGTGCCACCCACAAGCTAATGGTAAAATATAAAATAGGCATAAAATATTTTCGAACGTATTAAGTATTTATACTAAAGACAATAGGAACGACTGGGATTGATTCTTACCTTATTTAACTAACGTAATTAGCACTGCTTATTCAGAAACAAACAAGGACAATCCATTTTATTTACGTTTTGGTCGTGATTTTAGAATCCCGTACAATGATATTATTGAATCTCGGCAGCGTTATAATAGCTCGGAAGATTACAAACAAGAACTCATAAATAGGATGAGGAAATCTTACAAAATAGTGAGGCAAGAGTTAGAAAATTGCAAAATAAACTAAGAGCTAAGAAACCAACCTAAATTCAAGGGGAGTATAAATTTCAAAGTAGGAGACTACTTTTACCTAAAGAAAGAAGCAAAAACGGAAGGCAAAAAACTTTCCAACAAATATTCTGGACCGTACAGAATAGTCAAAAAGTACGATAACGAATATACTTTTAAAATGGAAAACCCCGATAGTGGAAGAACTTACAAGGCGCATGTTAGCCGAATAAAAAGAGTCAAATTTCCAGAGAGATGGGTATCACATCCCTCCTCTACTGATTTGTCAGATGCAGAAAATGAGCCCCCTAGATCAAGATTGGCAGAGCTAAAATCCTTTAATTTCTAGCAAGACTATTTCGAGAATGACAGTGATGAGGAAAACTTTGACGGATTCTTAGATATGAAAAATCTATTTATTCCAAAGGAAAAATCCCTAATACTAGTGTGAATAAGAATACCGAGAAGCACAAAGGGCTCGTGAACAAAAAGCGCCAGAAGATTATAATATACAATATCTCCAAGAACTTAATTTTTTCTCGGTACAATGGCGACCTCTTGTCCCCCCACAAAATTTCAGGATGATATAGGTTCCCATGCATCACCAATAGAAAGGCACCTGTCATTGCAGGAAGAATTAAACAGAGCTGTAAAAACCCCCGGTATTACCGTAAAGAAAACTCGTCCCAAAGATTCAACTAAAACAAATCTGCGAGAGGCTATGGATTTAATAAATTTCCCCATAAAAACGAGTCAAAGTACATTACCCGAGAATAAAACTCCCAAAGATGACAAGCAAGGACAATATCATGAAATCCAGTGTCCAAGGTCAAGCCTAAACAGTGGACTTCATGGAGGGAAACCCTAGTGCAAAAAATGCCCCATCCCCCTGAAGACATGGCATTCAAACAGTGGAGGAACCCCGCGAAAACTCTTGATTCCTCCCAAAGCTCTCAAGAATCTTTTAAATCTCCCGAGTTGAAAACTCAAGGCGAGGACTTAGAGAATAAACCTTCTACTTCCAAAGGAGTAAAAATTTACGAAGGAAGGGCAGGTGATACCTCAAAAAGTGCCACCTCTAAAATTTCTCATCCGGATTCATCAGAAACTAGTTCCGAAGAGTCTGACGGCGAATCAGACCTTATAGTAGTTAAAGAAATAGAGAAATCAAGACTGACTTCAGCCGCCGCACACGTGAAACAAACTAAATTAAAAGGGGAAGAATTTTTGAAAAAAACAATACAAAAAGTTTGATCTTATTTCGCGAGAAAAACCGAAAAAGAAAAAACTGCAAGAAACAGAGGAGAAAATAACGACACAGTCAGAGAGAACGGTTAAAATACCTGACAGATGGAAATATCCCTAATTAATGTAAAGACAAATTTCAAATCCCTTATAAAAATCAACTTGTGATCCACCATAATAAATTTAACAGTGTGCAAGTAAAGTTAACCAAGTCAATATTAATGAAAAAAAAAATAATAATAATAATAATACGAGTGATGTCAAAACATTGGTGATCAGAGATAAAGGTGGGAACAGAAAATAACCAAAGGTAGGAAGCTCGTGGTCAACTGAAAACGACAAGTGGTGTTGGACCACGTTTTGTGGGAAACCCGGGGAGGAACTCAAAGCCCATGCAGCTTTTAATTTGTTGTGGGCGTGCTTGCCCTTGGATTTTCAATGAAAAATCGACCCATGTCCTAACCAAGAAGGATATTATCCAAAACAAGATATTATCAGTACAGAAGCGTCTAATTATATGAAATATTTTATCTTAGTGCAGATTATAATTATTTTAAGCCTACACATAAAATAGGATACCAGTGTAATTATGTGCTTCAAGTTTGCTTATTCATGTGTTTCTTACTCGAGAAATATAATGTAAAATTAAATTGTATAGCGATTATTAGCTACGCTTTAAAGTTATATCTCAACCAGTCATAGAGGTATATCACGACCAGAATAAAGCTCGGAAGTCCTAACTTTACTTTCCTAACCTATCTAATCCTAAAATATTTATTCTGGTTTACGCCTATAAATCAGTTTTCTTTGGCCAATGCCACAAAATGATTACATAATAAAAAAAAATAACCAAAATTAAAAATTAAATCGCCTTTGAAAAAAAAATAATACAAAAGCAGTAAAAAAAAACGAATTTTGCGAAAAACGGGTAAAATTAATGATAAATTAATTCTAGAAACAAAAAATAAGATAAGGCTTAAGAATATCATCATGATCCTCGTTGTTCACGCAGTGGCCCACGACACTGTAAAACATGAAGTAATATCCAAGCAAGAAAATTCATTGCTAGCTAGCCATGACGCATGAAAGATCTTTCTGAAATTGGACCCCAAACCCTTCGAGACCTTGTTTCAACAAGTAACAAGACTAGAAAGAAACACAAATGAACTCAAAGAATTGACCAATTTCTGTTGGAACATACTATTGACCGTGTGTTTCGTATTCGCGACTTCCCTGACCATAAGAACCCTATTGACTTTTAATTACGGAAAAATTCTGAGACTAAGAAAGCGAAAACCAATAGAAGAACTCGGAGAAACAGCAGAAATGCAGAGGTTAAACCCAGATACCTATGAGAACGTCTAAGCCAAGAAAAAGGGAAGACATTAGAAAACAAGTGGGTGTAGACGTCTCCACTCGTCCTTGCTATGTCTTGTTCCCTCATTGTAAGGTTGTTTACGTAAAACCGTGTGGTTATGACACTGCAACATGCGTTGCTTAAACAGCACGGACGTGCGTGAACAATGCAGACAGGAAATATGTTGTAAAATTTGACCTCAAAAATTAACCATGTAGCATATAATCTGTTTAAATGATTATTCAAAACATAAAGCAAAATGAACTAAGCACTGAAAGAAGTTAAAATAAAGTGTATGTAGTAGCGTATATTAGAAAGCATAATAACAGACCACACATAAAGTTAAAGAATTAATATTTTATAACGTCGTTAGGCTATAACAAGTTAGAAGAAAATTCTATGTATTGAATTCCCCAATGGGAATTATGTCGTTTTATTATAACCAACACGATAAAAATTTCGTTTTGTGTACTAATATTAGTGTATTTATTTAATTCTGTCTCGTAGCGTAAAATTCATGTACCCAGACAATACGTGACTTATTTGTAATATGAGTATTTACTTTAAAGAACGTGTGATTCTGCCTCGTTATTTTTATTACAGGAAGCGGATTAACATATTGGATATCGAACATTACAATGAGTTGCCCAGTTCAGATACAACCTAGTGGCATCTATTTTCATCATACCTCAACCAACGAAGAGCACCCACCATACACTCCAGGCAATTTTCATCCCAGCTTTGCCTACGAAAACAACAGTTACCTTTTATCATTTTTTCTTCGACCACGAACCACATTACGTACCAGGTAACATTATATTTGAATCTCAGTATGCAGTGCTTTATCGAACTATATAATCACATAAATTCTGAGAACCCCATCGACCAGTACAAGATATAAGTACATAAATATCGCCTTTGATAATCATTATGGACCCATATACCATATGACCGTATAGTCATGATACTTGATGACCCCAAAAACTATTTATGGGTCACAGACTTACGCGTCAAATCCCTTTCGACCATCTCTCGGAATCCATCCTATCCCCTCTGTGTGGAAAGGTCATATCTCTGTTATCCCATTAATGTTACGAGATAATTTCTGAACAATGGACCTGGGAACCAAAATTAAACCCAGGGACCAACCCCTCAGTGACAATATACCCCTCCCAAAAGTTAAAGACAATATGTTAAAGGAGTCACTATAGTTTGATGTCGACCTGTTCCAAATCCAAATTTCAATTCCCCCGTGATTAACCTAGGAATCACCGCAAAGTTTAATAGACGCAAGTCATGAGCTATAAATTCTATAAGAAACACAAATAAACACTTTTATACGAGAATACATTCTCTATGTTCTTAAAAATATTCCAACAATTATATGCTCTGAAGAAAACAAACGCAATCCCAGTGTTCAACCCCTTAATGAAAAGGCACCCTATGAACTATCGAAAAGCAGGTGAGGTGAGAATGAACCCTGATAACATATCCCACGCCTGCAGTTGGAAGCATCATTTCCCAGTTGACAATTAGAGAAAGCTCATCGTGTGAACACATTCGTGCTTGAACTGTCCCATGAAGAAACCATAACGTAAGTGCTTTAAAAAAATTTTGGCAAGACGAAAAGAGTGAAGGACAATAATTTACAACAGAAGGATTGAGTACACTAAAGACTCGAATGGTGATGAAATAGATGTGAATTTATATATGTTACTTCTTAATAACTCTGATAACTCAAAAATCCCAATATCCTATCATTAAAATTGCATAGCAAACATCCCCGGTGAAAGTGTTTTAATGTTACCAGTGAACATGGTAAACCCAATATTGTGTGTTGTAAATCGTTCTTATATGTAATGTTAGATGTCCAGATAGAGTTATGTGTAGCGTTGTCGAGCTATTCATTTAATGTAGCATAGATAGAAAGTAGTGTTCCATATAAACAGCAAAATCAAAAAAAAAACCTTGTAAAAATTGTTAGATGTCCAGATAGAGTTATGTGTAGCGTTGTCGAGCTATTCATTTAATGTAGCATAGATAGAAAGTAGTGTGCCATATAAACAGCAAAATAAAAAAA
This sequence comes from Artemia sp. Qi Xiang Cuo, assembly GCF_049724085.1. Classification (NCBI taxonomy): domain Eukaryota; kingdom Metazoa; phylum Arthropoda; class Branchiopoda; order Anostraca; family Artemiidae; genus Artemia; species Artemia sp. Qi Xiang Cuo. The sequence goes on along the minus strand of NC_142802.1, from coordinate 2,186,711 downwards.
AAACCTTGTAAAAAATGAATTCAAAAAATGTGAAGGTAGAATAGCCCCAACCTTGTCGGAAATGTAAAAGTAATCCGTGTTAGATGTAGAAGAAAAAAATCTTTAGTACAGTATCTAGCCTAGAACCATGAATAATCTTAGTCCGGTAGATGAATTTTAGATAGGGATGTAAAATAAAATAAGAAAAGAAATAGAGAAAATTTTTAGCACTCCTGATTAAGCCATAACATAAATATAAAATAATTATGTAGAAAAAATAGTTAATAAATTGCGAACATTTTAAAAGCCCAAAGGCAAGCAAGTACTAATGACGGGACGTCATTAATTGATGGGAAGGGTAATATATACCGTGAGTAGAATGTGATGTATTTAAAATACAAAAATAAAGTTCCTTCCTTCTAAAGATAATTCTGACTTCCTATAATTAAGATAAATTTAGTTTCAAAAATGAAAAGTCCTTAATCAGCAAAGAGAAAAAAGCTGCAGTTAGCCTCAGACAAAGAACGGCGCTATCCAAGCTTTGGATTTCGCTAAGAGAATTGGCAATAAAAAAGTTACTACGCATAATATTTCTAAGGAAGTTTAAATGATACGAACCGTGTGAACGTTTGAATCATCAGAAATATTTAAAACCATTTATTGGACGAAGGGTTCGCATCCTTGGGCCACTCGAGCCAATTGTGAGCCAGTTCTCACAGCACAGGAAAAAAAATTGTGTTTGATAGTGGGGTAAAAGTGCTTTTTGAATATATTCGTAATTCAGAATCAGGACCACTTAGATGGAATTATTTCGGCGTGCGATCTTTGCAATTCTTTGATTGTTGTATCTCAGTCACCATTGTTGTCGCTTGAAGTGACTCACTGCTGTTCACCTAAATATGTAAGTCTCAATAAATCTATTGTTTTTTACCTGTGTTTATTTCATTTTATATGTTTGCATCTAGTCTGATAACAGGTAATTAGTTCGCAAATCTGCAAGGACGTTCCCAGTGAATCTGATCTCCAGATAGCTTGAAGAAAAAAGATCACATTTATATGGCTATACACCTTATTTTCTCCCATTAATTGAGGGTGGCGCAAGCCTTGCTGGCTCAATCTTTAGCGCTATAAGTGGCGCTATCGGAGGACTTATAAGGTGTAAGTTCCACGGCTTTTGAGCATAATATTACATTTGACGCGGTCAATATTTATGACCACAATTAAGCCCAGTCCCTTTCCCTTTATAGCCACACACTAAAATCTTCATCGCTACAATACTTTAATGAAAGTATGACTATATACTTTAAGTCAGAACTTTAATGAAAATCACACCATCAGATTCAGCGTATTAGAGAACCCTACTTTAGAGGATTCAAGCTCCTATCTACAAAAATGTGGAATTTTGTATTTTTTGCCAGAAGAAAGTTCACGGATGCGTGTTTGTTGTTTTTTTTTTTTTTTTTTTTTTTTTTTTTCAGGGGTGATCGTATCCATTTTGTTCGAGTCACAAACCCCTGAATCACAAAGGCCAGTTAATTAGAATAGATGGCTCTTTTTAAAAACTAAAAAAAACTTTAGCGTAAAGAGCGAGGTATTGACTAGGGGGCGAACCCCCTCATATACGTAATCATTTCTGTTCGTTTTAAGTTCTAATGTTGCTCCTTACTTTCAGTTGAAAAAAAGCTTGTTTTTTTATTTAATTTCTGATTTTTTTTTAAATAATGCTGGGAAATCTTGCGCCCCCTTCATAGAAATGTTCCTTCCCCCAAGGAAATATCCTCCATGGAAAGATCCTCCCCCGTAACCCCTACTCTGACCTTGACCCCCCTACTAGATAAAAATTCTTCCTGAAAACGCCTGTATACTTCCCAATAACCAATACTATATGTAAACAATGGGCAAAGCTTATAACTTGCAGCCCTTCCCCCGGGACTTGTGGGGGATTAAGTCATCCTCAAAGACATAAAGATTAAATTTTCGACTATGCTGAAAAAAATCGCTATCTATTTTGATTGGGCGACTTTGGGAAAAAACGAGCGTGGGAGGGGGCCAAGTTGCCCTCCAATTTTTGGGTCACTTAAAAAGGGCAATTTTCAGGGCAACAAAATTCAAACCTTAGCGTAAAGAGCGAGGTATTGACTAGGGAGCGAACTCCCTAATATACGTAATAAAAACTTACGAATATAGAAATTCGTTACGTAAGTTAATTCGTAAGTTACATCAGAACAAAATTTCGAGAAAGCCAATTAGCCTAAAAAAGGAAAATTAATATGCGAATTTCGTTTTAATTATTCATATACGATGAGCCAAAATTCAAAAACGTTCAGAAATGAACTAAAAAAAAAAAAAAAAATTTTAACAGAAAGTAAGGAGCGACATTTCGTTTTAATTATTCATGTACGGTGAGCCAAAATCAAAGCCGCATTAATTCAAAAACGTTCGGAAATTAAATAAAAAAAAGTTTTTTTTAACTGAAAGTAAGGAACGACATTAAAACTTAAGACGAACAGAAATTATTCCGTATATGAAAGGGGCTGTCCCCTCCTCAACGCCTAGCTCTTTACGCTAAAATTTGACTCTGTCTCACAACTTTATTTTTAAAACAATAAAAAACTTTAGCGTAAAGAGCGAGGCGTTGAGGAGGGGACAGCCCCTTTCATATACGGAATAATTTCTGCTCGTTTTAAGGTCACTCCTTACTTTCAGTTTAAAAAAAAACTTGTTTTTTTAGTTAATTTGCTCAAAAGAACTACTAATCAGTCTGTACTGAAATGACACATCTCGTTCATCTTATGACATAGCTTGTTCAGTGTATTTCGTAATGAACTAGTTCAAATCAAATGTTTGTGAAGTTGATAACGAACCATTTGATTTTCTTTTGCAACTCTTCACTTTTTTTGATAGGATTTAGTTTGATTAGAATTAATCAGCTTGAGCAATAGATAAAAAAAAATCTGGAAAACATCAAACAAAACAATCTTATCTTGTCTCTTCCTTGTACACGAAGATGCAAAAGTATGAATTTTGAAGTTATAAAAGGACCAGCAAAACAGTTTTACGCGTGAATTCTATGTAGAATGCCGTCAATTGAGAGGGGGGCATTTTCTTCCCCAAGATTTAGTTGGCCCCCTCTCCTAGGTTTCGAAAAATATCCTGTTTGGTACTATCATTGAGAAATGGCTTTTTCTTGAAATTTTCATCAAGAGAATTAAGAAAAAAAAAACTATGAGTAAGTAAGGAGCAACACTAAAACTTAAAACGAAGATAAATTATTCCATATATCAGGGGGCTGCCCCTTCCCGAACCCCGGGTCGTTACACTAAACTTTGTTTGTGCTTTAAAAAAGTATCTTATTCCAGTTAAACGGCCCTTGTGTTTCAGTAATCGCTCTTAAAGAATTGGGAAAACAGTCAAACTTTAGCGCAATAATTGAGGGTTTAGGAGGGGGTAGCTCACCTCAAATACGAAATAATTTCTGTTCATTTTAGTTTAATGCTGCTCCTTACTTTCAGTTGATTTTATGTTTAATCTTATACAAACTGACACATGATTTTCCCCTATAACTAAGTTTTGAAAAACTACCCCTTATGAACTAAGTGGCGATTCCCGTAAACATACTCTAGATTCCAAACAGTCCGTGGTAACGAACTGTAAGTAAGGACCAATGCAGCTCAATAGTAACCGAAACTTTATGAGAATGAGCCCTCTAAGAGGCATCATTTGATCGGAAATCGAAAGTTCTAGTGCCCTTTTCTAAGTGACGAAAAAGATTGGAATGCAGCTAGTTTCCTCCCAGATTCCTTTTTTCTACTAAGTCATCTGATTAAAATTTTGATATAGCCATTTTATTCAACATAGTTGAAAAGTTCAATAACAATGCCCTTGGGGATAATATGACCCCGCACATATCCTGGGGAAAGGGCTGTAAGTTAAAAATTTACCCATTGCTTATATATATAAATTTTCAGCAAGGATGGAATTGTCCAGAGGGAATTTTACGGGAGGAGGGGACATTTTTTGTATAAGGAACTTTCCATGGAGGAATTAGTTGTGACATTAATTGAAAAACAATCAGAAATTAAATAAAAAAAAGAAGTTTTTTCTACTGAAAGTAAGGAGCAACATCAAAACTTAAAATGAACACAAAGTATTCCGTGTATGAGGAGGTTTTCCCCTCCTCAATTCTCGCTCTTTATCTTAAAGAGTGGGGCACTAAGGCCCCTCCCCAGCAAAACCTCTCCTTATATATTATTCCCGATTCTTCATTATAGCTTAATTATCATCTTTGTGTTCAGCATAAAAAGTTGTAATAAAATAATAATTATAATTTTATTTTTGCCCTCTCATACAAAAGAAGAGAAAAGTAGAGTAAGACAAAAAAAGAATAGGAAAAACAAGAAAACTCAGCATGAAAGAACAAAATCAAGTAGTAACTTCTTCATTCGCACACGTAGATCAGATATAGAGGAATATTTGAACAATGTTTCCAACACCTTTTTTTCTGCAATTGTTTCAGTAGACGGCACAACGACAATTAGGTTTACTATATTTTGAGATCTTAGAACAAATGTGTTTCCCTCGTAGAGCGTGTATCGTAGGATAAACTCGAGGTATTTGCAGTATACAGACCGGAGTTTTAGTCTGTCAGTTTGCGGGAACCAATCCCATAGCGGAGATGCATAAAGCAGGTGAGGGAGAGCAACCGCTGCGTAAAGCTTTGCAAGAATCTTCCTGTCCAAGCTAAACTTCAGAGAGACAAGCTTCCCGTAAATTGAACGAATACTCTTTGTAATTTTATCGATTATCAGCAAACGAGAACTTCTGACATCATGGCCGTACGTTATTCCCAGGTACTTCTTGGTTTTTACTGGGAAAATTTTCATTTGCTCAACCATCACATACGTAGGGCCACTGCTTTGCTGCTTGCTTGCCAATTGACAAAATTCCACAAACACCGTCTTTAGAGCGTTGACCCTTAGACTGATACTTTTGTAACCAGTTATCAGGCTGTCAGTATTTTCTTGTAGAGAAGCAAGTTTGCAGCTCAACATCAGCAGGTCGCCAGCACACAAAAACAGGCTGAGGTCGCATAGATTGATGCTGAATTCTCCAGCAATGTTTTTTGTTATTCCTGATGTCAGGGTATTAAACAGGATGGGGCCTAATACAGATCCTTGTTGAACACCTCGAACAAGTCTAATAGATCTGCTCAGGTGATCCCTCGTCAGTCTAACTTTCATAAAAATGACTGAGCACCAGAAAGATAAAGGCGCCACGACATGAGTATTCACACCATATTCATGTAATTTCAGGAACACCTGAGACTACACAACTGAATCGAATGCAGCTGAGATGTCTACGCTGCCCATAAGTAGGGAGAACCCCATTCTGTAGGCTTCGACAAATTGGTCTTCTCAGCTGATCCCCCATCAGTCTAACTCTCACAAAACTGCCTGAGTACCAGAAAGATAAAGGTGTCATGACACGAGCATTCACACCATATTTGAGTAATCTCAGGAAAACCTTAGATTGCACAACTGAATCAAATGCAGCTGAGATGTCTACGCTGCAAATAAAGAGGGGGGATCCCATTCTGTGGGCTTTGTCAATAGCTTTCTTAAAAGCCTATGTACAAACGCGCAACTCAGTTTTCGGCGGAATCCAAACTAACGATAGTCCAATCTACACTTCCCCGAAATCTTGGAAGGAGAAGTAGCTCAAGAACTTTACTGAGAATACTTGAAACGGTAATTGCTCTATATCCTGTGTACTGATTTTGATTTTTTCTCTTTTTTGGAGACATTTGACAGAGCACCAGCACAAAATGAGCTGGGGACCAAACCGCAATCGACACACATCTGGAACAGAAGAGTGATATGCCAAAAACAAGAGGTCAGCTCCATGCCTTAGGTTATCCGGATAAATATCATCGAGACCAGGTGCCTTCCCACGTTTTAATTTACGAACTGTTTTAGCTACAGCCAACTTAGGTATCACAAAGGTATTTCGCACTTTTAATAAGGTTCTGAGTTTTTCGTTTAAGCATTTATCACAATCCCGTTCAAACTTGGGGTCTTTGGAACCAAACACTGTAGAGTAATGCCTTAACCACTCCTCTTCCGGAATGTCAGATGAGCACGTTTTTCTACTGGTCTAGAATCTCTTGAAGAACTTCCAAATCATTTTTGGTTTTTTTTTACGCTTGCTCAGAAACCTTATCAGCTTCTTCTAATTCAGTTTTTCCGCTAGATTTAGGTAGTCCTTCTCTCTGCTCCAAAACAGTTGGAAGATCACTCCAGATCTGGGCTTAGCTGTGTCTTTCCAGATATTGTACCCCAACTTAGCATGTTTTTTGCTTGTTTGACCAATGGACGCTTGTCCCAACCTTTTATTGAGGACCAGAATAGAACTTACGACAGGAGATGGCTAACTTTTCTGCGGTTTTTATAGCGTGGCGAATTTCCTCACAATATATATTTGAAGCAACCAAATCTTGGACACTGTGCATTAGTAGCTAGTAGGGCACTTTAACTTTGCTCAGGATTTCGCCACAGGTGTGTTGATACAGCACTGTGTAAATTATTTCCCACTCAGTTTTTACAAAGTGTCTTATGGTTGCGTGGTTGGCAGTAGATTGGAAAAGGATACTCAAAAATAGACCTAAATGGTCACTACAGGTATGGTAGGAGTCAACACTTATATTTTTCATGAGCGGAAAGTTTTTTATCACATGGTCGATATTACTCGTAGAGCCACAATTGTGTATATATGTAAACTGCTGATCTTTGTCACAAAAGTATATCACATCCGGGAGTGCTGATAGAAGGATGTCTTTTAGTTTACCAGGTACGGAGGGGTTGCACTGGAAATCAGAAAACGTCTGTTGCCGATTCTACACAAGAATCTGTTTAAACGGCTACAGGCTTCGGCATAGCATTTCTCAGAACAATCGTTATTCAGTTTTGTTGGAAGATATACATTGATGAGGAAAAAGCTAGTTGGCTTTAAACATTCCACAGAAGTGTAGAAGTCGCACGACTCGTACAACCTACAGGGGATCTGGTCGTCGACTATAACAGCAGTGCCGCTGCTAGGTCTTCCGCGCGTAAATTGTTATTTGGCTTCAGGTCTGAAAACCAATTTGCGCGGAAAGGACTGGAACAGAGAAAAATTGTCCTTGGTAAGTAGGTAAGTAGGAAAGTAGGTGCTTTTGTACACAAATTACTTTATAATCGTAGCAAATTCCATTCAGATAGCCTATTTTCACAGCGTTGTGTCTGTATATATTTCGGCAAAATACCATTAAATTGTTCATTTTCGGGGCCGAACCACTTTGTTCATGGCTTTTTTAATGGCTGGGCAGATCAGGCTATAGCTTGGGTGATCGATCTTCCCGTTTGGAAAAAGGCACACTTGACACTGTTCGATTGACATGTTGTTTCTCTTGTCGATTCATGGGGCCCTGCAAAACGGGGCAGCAGGGTTGATTGCTGCAGCCTCGAGCCAAATGTTCAAAAGACTGGCAACTGAAGCCGCTTTTTGGAATTTTTTTGAACGTCGTTACTTTGAGGTGCGTGTACTCGACATGGATACCTTGCCATATAGCCCAATCACGTGATGATGCATTTGTAAAACAAGTTGAACTGTCTGTGAAGCGCCATATCTTTTAGCTTCCGTGACATAAAGGTTACCTGCTATTATCTCTTCTGGGGTAGTACCTGGCAGGACGAATTTTGCAACAGCCATAAAATTATTTCTCTGGTATATCACTTTAATGTCAGGCGTCTTAGATAACGACTCGTTTAGGGCTTATGCAGCAGAGTCCTTTTTGAAATAAGCCGCTAGGCCAGACTTCGTCTGCTAAATCTTCTGCCCATGCTCAGGGGTTATAATCTCCTCGATAAACTGTTGCTGATTCGAACAAGACTCAGTCTTTTCTGGGGCTAGACCAATACTGACCACCCGACTGAGCAGTTTTCCCGGGGGCTTGGAGGGGGGGGGGGCATTTGGAAGTCTAGGTTAGAGCAGCTTTGAATTGGTCAATAATTATTTCTGACTTTTAGACAAATTAATTTACGTGGACCGTCATGGATCTTATCACATTCTGTTGGGTACGGGAGATTTCAGAGATGTTCCATATCGTGAACCTGATTTTACAATCACTGTTATTGAGTAGAGTCTTCATCATATCAACATATCGCTGAACAGCACATCGCGGCCAATTTGAGAACTTCTTTCTTTTGACAGATTTTCATTATATATAAGTAGAATGGCCCCTATTGATCCGAACAGGACCACGTGGTCCTGTCAGCATTTTTAATGCTGACGGGAGTTCATATATGGGCATAGAGTCCCTAGGGGAGATGGATTTCTGAGAAATTGATTGCGTAATCAAAGTGTGTCAATGACCTAAATTTCCAAGGTCGATGTTGTTGTTGTTGTAAGTGCACGCTCTCAGCAAATGTATGAGTTTCCAGAAATAGAAAACAGCATTTGTTGTTGCTTTGGACATGTACATGCTCGAGGCGAATGTCATGGTGTCCAGAAATAGGAAACAGCATTTGTTGTTGTTGTTGTTTTGGGCACGCTCTCAGCGAATGTCATGGTGTCCAGAAATAGGAAACGGTATTTGTTGTTGTTGTTGTTTTGGGCACGCGCTCAGCGAATGTCAAGGTGTCTAGAAATAGGAAACAGTATTTGTTGTTGTTGCTCTAGGCAAATGTTATGAGTTTCCAGAAATTTGGAACATCTGTGCTGTCGACCTCAATTCCCCTATCGTGAATCAATAATTCCCCTTAGAAACAACAAATTAATTCCCCTTTCTTGACAGATCAATCAACCAATGACATCATCTGTCAGACTTTAAAAATTTTCGCCTAGAAACGATTCTCCAGGAATAGATCCAAGTCATTAATGTCTTTGCCTCGGAAACAGTTCTACTGCTCGAACTCCAAAAGATATTAATAAACATTGCCATGGAAACAATTCTCCAAGAAACATCTTAGCGATGAATTGTTTTAGCGCGGGAATCAGGTTTCTTATTAATTTGAAATGCCTCAGCGCAGAGATGCCAATAGCAAAAGGAACACGCTGAATTTACGTTTAGGGATTATTTGGGCGAAACCGTTTTAGACATTTTAGGGAATTATTTCGGCGAAACAGATAGAGACATTTTAAAAGAAGATTTTAGGAAAGGTTTTAGAAGAGAATTTGAGGGTCAAACTCTATGGTCGTTATAATACACAAGTTCCATTTGAACAGTGTTGTGAGGTCCTCTACCACAACCCCAAAGGCTTCCATTCCCCCAACCCAACCCCAAAGGAAGCCCCCGGTCCTCAAAGGTCCCCCGGGCCCGAGAAGCGCCGCGGGGCGGGAATGCGCCGCATGGGGATGCGCCGCATGGGGATGCGCCGCGGGTCGGGGGATGCGCCACAGGGATGCGCCACAGGGATACGCCGCAGGGATGCGCCGCGTTTTGTTAGAGTTCTAGGTTACTTTAATTTTAGTTAGGAGTTTGATGTTTTACCTTTGAGTTTCAGTTAGAGTTCTAGTTTAGTTTTAGTTAAGCGTTTAGAGTTTTTATATTAGAGTTTTTTTTTAAGTTCTAGTTTAGTTTAGTTTTAGTTAAGAGTTTAGAGTTTTAGCTTATATTCTTATCTTATAGTTTTTTTTAGAGTTATAGTTTAGTTTAATTTTAGTTAATAGTTTAGAGTTTTATCTTAGAGTCTTATATTAGAGTTTTTTTTAGAGTTGAAGTTTATTTTAGTTTTATTTAAGAGCTTAGAGTTTTTAGCTTAAAGTCTTAGCTTAGAGTTTTTGTTGAAGTTCTAGTTTAGTTTAGTTTTAGTTAATAGTTTAGAGTTTTAGCTTAGAGTCTTAGCTTAGAGTTTTTGTTAGAGTTCTAGTTTATTTTAATTTTATTTTAGAGTTTAGAGTTTTAGCTTAGTCTTAGCTTAGAGTTTATTTGTTAGAGTTCTAGTTTAGTTCAATTTTAGTTAAGAGTTTGATTTTTTTTCCTTTGAGTTTCAGTTAGAGTTTTAGTTTAGTTTTAGTTAAGAGTTTGGTGTTTTACCTTAGAGTCTTAACTTAGAGTTTTAATTTGAGTTCTAGTTTAGTTTAGTTTTAGTTAAGATTTTAGAATTTTATCTTAGAGTTTTTTTGTTAGAGTTCTAGTTTAGTTTAATTTTAGCTAAGAGTTTGATTTTTTTACCTATGAGTTTCAGTTAGAGTTCTAGTTTAGTTTTAGTTAAGAGTTTAGAGTTTTTAGCTTAGAGTTTTTGTTGAAGTTCTAGTTTAGTTTAGTTTTAGTTAATAGTTTAGAGTTTTAGCTTAGAGTCTTAGCTTAGAGTTTTTGTTAGAGTTCTACTTTAGTTTAATTTTAGTTAAGAGTTTGATGTTTTACCTTTGAGTTTCAGTTAGAGTTCTAGTTTAGTTTAGTTTTAGTTAAGAATTTAGAGTTTTTAGCTTAGAGTCTTAGCTTAGAGTTTTTGTTGAAGTTCTAGTATAGTTTAGTTTTAGTTAGTAGTTTAGATTTTTAGCTTAGAGTCTTAGCTTAGAGTTTTTGTTAGAGTTCTATTTTATTTTAATTTTATTTTATATTTTAGAGTTTTAGCTTATTCCTATCTTGGAGTTTTTTTTGTTAGAGTTCTAGTTTATTTTAATTTTAGTTAAGAGTTTGATTTTTTTTCCTTTGATCTTCATTTAGAGTTCTAGTTTATTTTTATTTAAGAGTTTGGTGTTTTAAATTAGAGCATTAGCTTATAATTTTTGTTAGAGTTCTAGTTTAGTTTAGTTTTAGTTAAGAGTTTATAATTTTAGCTTAGAGTTTTTTTTTGTTAGAGTTCTAGTTTAGTTTTAGTTAAGAGTCTGATTTTTCTACCTTTGAGTTTCAGTTAGAGTTTTAGTTTAGTTTTAGTTAAGAGTTTAGAGTTTTTAGCTTAGAGTTTTTATTAAAGTTCTAGTTTAGTATAGTTTTAGTTAATAGTTTAGAGTTTTAGCTTAGAGTCTTATCTTATAGTTTTTGTTAGAGTTCTAGTTTAGTTTAATTTTAGTTAAGAGTTTGATGTTTTAACTTTTAGTTTCATTTATAGTTCTAGTTTAGTTTAGTTATATTTAATAGTTTATAGATTTTATATTATATTATTATATAATAGTTTTTTTTGAAGTTCTAGTTTATTTTATTTTTAGTTAATATTTTAGAGTTTTATCTTATAGTCGTAGCTTAGAGTTTTTGTTATATTTCTAGTTTATTTAAATTTTATTTTAGAGTTTAGAGTTTTATCTTAGTCTTAGCTTAGAGTTTTTTTGTTAGAGTTCTAGTTTAGTTTAAATTTATTTAAGAGTTTGATTTTTTTAACTTTTAGTTTCAGTTAGAGTTTTAGTTTAGTTTTAGTTAAGAGTTTGGTGTTTTACCTTAGAGTCTTAGCTTAGAGTTTTTATTTGAGTTCTAGTTTAGTTTAGTTTTAGTTAAGATTTTAGAATTTTAGCTTAGAGTTTTTTTGTTAGACTTCTAGTTTAGTTTAATTTTAGCTAAGAGTTTGATTTTTTTACCTATGAGTTTCAGTTAGAGTTCTAGTTTAGTTTTAGTTAAAGTTTGGTGTTTTACCATAATGTCATAGCTTAGAGTTTTTAGTTAGAGTTTTAGTTTAGTTTAGTTTTGGTTAAGAGTTTAGAAGTTTAGATTAGAGTCTTAGCTTAGAGTTTTTTTCTAGAGTTCTAGTTTATTTTAGTTTTAGTTAAGAGTTTAGAGTTTTTGTTGAAGTTTTAATTTATTTTACTTTTAGTTAATAGTTTAGAGTTTTAGCTTAGAGTCTTAGCTTAGAGTTTATGTTAGAGTTGAAGTTTAGTTTATTAATAGTTAATAGTTTAGAGTTTTTAGCTTAGAGTCTTAGCTTAGAATTTCAGTTGGAGTCCTAGTTTAGTTTAAATGTAGTTAATAGTTTAGAGTTTTATCTTATAGACCTATCTTGGAGTTTTATCATATTTTATTTTTAGTTAAGATTTTATAATTTTAGCTTAGAGTTTTTTTTTGTTAGAGTTATATCTTATTTTAATTTTATATAATATTCTTATTTTTTAAATATGAGTTTCATCTACATTTACAGTTTACTTTTAGTTAATATTTTTGAATTTTATATTAATGTATTAGATTATAGTTTTATGTTTGAGTTAGAGTTTATTTTAGTTTTGCTTAAGATTTTAGAACTTTAGATTAGAGTTTTTTTGTTAGAGTTCTAGTTTAGTGCAATTTTAGCTAAGAGTTTTATTTTTTAAATCTGAGTTTCAGTTAGAGTTATAGTTTATTTTTATTTAAGATTTTTATTTTTTATCTTAATTTCTTAGCTTAGAGTTTTTACATTTAGATCTAGTTTATTTTAGTTTTAGTGAAGAGTTTAGAGTTGTACCGTAGAGACATAGATTAAAATTTTAGTTTAGTTTATTTTTAGTTACTAGTTTATAGTTTTAACATAGAGTCTTAGTCTTGATTTTTGATATAGTTCTAGTTTAGGTTAAATGTAGTTAAGAGTTTATAGTTTTAAATTATTTACATATCTTAGAATTTTAATTTAGTTTAGTTAAAAATAGAGAATTTTAGCTTAGAGTAGTAGATGTGAGTTTTTGTTAGAGTTCTAGTTTAGTTTAGTTTTAGTTAAGAGTTTAGAGTTTTATCATGGAGTCATATTTCAGAATTTTCGTTATAGCTATAGTGTAGTTTTACTTATGAGTTTAGAATTTTAGCTTAGAATACTAGATTAGAGTGTGTTCTATAGTTATAGTTTAGTTTATTTTTAGTCAAGAGTTTATAGTTGTTATATTAGAGTCATAGACTCGAGTTTTTGTAGAAGTTGTAGTTTAGTTCAGTTTTATTTTAGAGTTTAGATTTTCATATTAGAGTCTTAGCTTAGAGTTTTTGTTAGAGTTGAAGTTTATTTTAGTTTTAGTTAAGAGCTTAGATTTTTTAGCTTAGAGTCGTAGCTTAGAGTTTTTGTTAGAGTTCTAGTTTAGTTTAGATATAGTTAAGAGTTTAGTGTTTTTAGCTTAGAGTCTTAGTTTAAAGTTTTTTGTTGAAGTTCTAGTTTAGTTTAGAGTCTTAGCTTAGACTTAGAGTTTTAATTAGAGTTCTAGTTTAGTTTAGTTTTAGTTGAGAGTTTAGAGTTTTAGTTTAGAGTCTTAGCTTGTAGTTTTTGTTAGAGTTCCAGTCTATTTTATTTTTTTTTAATATTTTAGATAAATAGCTTTTAATTTTAGTTTAGATTAGTTTTAGTTACGTGTGGTTATACTTAGAATATATTCGAAGCATGGAGGTTATTGCTATCTCCATTTTAGTTTAAATTCATTTAATATTTTATATTTTAAAAAAAGATAACTATATAATTAATTTAGTTAATTTTAGTTTTAGTTAAGATTTTAGAAGTTTAGATTAGAGTCATAGAATAGAGTTTTTGTTAGAGTTCTAGTTTAGTTTAGTTTTAGTTAAGAGTTTAGAGTTTTAGCCTAGAGTCGAGTTTAGTTTAGTTTTATTTAATAGTTCATAATTTTAACATATATTAATAGCTTGTATTTTTTTTTCTAGTTAGATGATTGTTTAATTTTATTTAATAATTTTATATTTTACCTTTGAGTTTCAGTTAGAGTTCTAGTTTAGTTTACTTTTAGTTAAGAGTTTAGCGTTTTACCTTGGAGTTTTAGCTTAGAGTTTTAGTTAGAGTTATAGTTTTATTTAGTTTTAGTTAAGAGTTTATAATTTTATCTTAGAGTCTTATCTCAGAGTTTTTGTTAGAGTTCTAGTTTAGTTTAATTTTATTTAAGAGTTTAGAGTTTTATCTTATAGTTTTTTTGTTATACTTATATTTTAATTTAATTTTATTTAATATTTTTATTTTTTTAACATTTATTTTAAATTATAGTTATAGTTTAGTTTTATTTAAGAGTTTGATTTTTTAACTTTGAGTTTCGATTAGAGTTCTAGTTTAGTTTTGGTTAAGAGTTTTCTGTTTAACATTAAACGATTATCTTAGGGTTTTTTTGTTAGGGTTATAGTTTAGTTTAATTTTATTTAAGATTTTAATTTTTTACCTCTGAGTTTCAGTTAGAGTTCTATTTTAGTTTTAGTTAATAGTTTGGTGTTTTACATTATAGTCTTAGCTTAGAGTTTTTAGTTAGGTTTATAGTTTAGTTTAGTTTTGGTTAAGAATTTAGAATTTCAGCTTAGAGTCTTAGCTTATAGTTTTTTTTAGAGTTCTAGTTTATTTTAGTTTTAGTTAAGAGTTTAGTTTTTACCATAGAGTCTTAGCTTAGAGTTTTTGTTGAAGTTTTAGTTTATTTTAGTTTTATTTAATAGTTTAGAGGTTTAACTTAGAGTATTAGCTTAGAGTTTTTGTTCCAGTTGAAGTTTAGTTCAGTAATAGTTAAGAGTTTTGTTTTTTACAATTGAGTCATATATTAGAGTTTTTGTTAGAGTTATATTTTAGTTTAATTTTACTCGAGAGTTTAGAGTTTTTGATTAGACTCATAACTTAGAGTTTTTGTTGGAGTTATAGTTTAATTTAGTTTTAGTCAAGAGTTTAGAGTTTTTGCTTAGATTCATAGCTTAGAGCTTTTGTTGAAGTTCTATCTTAGTTTAGTTTTAGTTAAGAGTTTATAGTTTACGCTTTGTTTCTTAGCTTAGAGTCTTTGTTAGAGTTTTAGTTTAGTTTAGTTTTAGTTAAGAGTTTTGAGTTTTATTTTAGAGTCTTAGCTTAGAGTTATAGTTAGAAATGAAGTTTAGTTTATTTTATTTATATTTAATAATTTAGAGGTTTTTTCTTAGAGTCATAGTTTAGAGTTTTTGTTAGATTTCTAGTCTAGTTTATTTAAGAGTTTAGAGTTATACTTTAGAGTAATAGCTTAGAGTTTTAGTTGAAGTTGAAGTTTAGTTTAGTCATAGTTAAGAATTTATAGTTTTTATCTTATAGTCATAGCTTAGAGTTTTTGAACTTCTAGTTAAGTTTAGTTAAGAGTTTAGAGTTCCACCTTAGAGTCTTAGCTTAGAGTTTTACTTAGAGTTGAAGTTTAGTTTACTTATAGTTAAGGGTTTAGAGTTTTAGCTTGGAGTTATAGCTTAGAGTTTTAGTTAATGTTCTATCTTATTTTAGTTTTAGTTAAGAGTTTAAAATTTTACATTAGAGTGTTAGATTTTTGTTTTATTGAGAGTTCTAGTTTAATTTAGTTTTAGTTAAAAGTGCCGATTTTTACCTTATAGTCTTCGAATAGAGTTTTATTTAGGATTGAAGTTCAGTTTAGTTTAGTTACAGTAAATAATTTATAATTTTAGCTTATAGTCTTAGCTTATAGTCTTTATTAGAGTTATTGTTTAGTTTAGTTTTAGTTAAGAGTTATATTTTCATCATAGAATCGTATCTTAGATATTAAGTTATAGTTTAAGTTCATTCAAAACTAGAATATAAAATTTACAAAATATAAGCATCAGAGTGAATAATTTTTTTTATCAACATCCTATGCCAGTTACATTGAAAAAAATTGACAGAATCTAAGGGTCAGAGTTAATAATTTTTTTTTATCAACGTCTATTGTTAGATGTATAAAATCAAAATTTAAAAAATTTAAAGATCAGAATTAACAAATTCTGCAAAAAGATATCTCCCTCGATTTACATGTAAAAATTGAAAATCTCCAAAACAATCTCGGATTAAAATTTACATGATCCTCCTTTTTCTCGTATAAATATCTTACACTTAAATATATCCAATTGCTAGTGTAAATATTATCTTTTGCTTGCTATATAACCTGTTTGGATCGTCATTATCATAACGCGAATGTTAAGGGTTCGAGTATTTCACGAACTCTACTTTCGACCTTCGTATGGTAACTCCATAAGTTATTTTAAGTATATATTTTATTACAACAAGCACCGTCGACATAGATGTACTTGGAGTTTTTAAGGCACATTGAGCCGCGGGTCGGGGTGCGCCCGTGACTACGTCTAAATGAACCTTAAAAATGAAACCAGTGAGTATGGTTAGGTTAGACTAGATTAAGTTAGGTTAGATTAGACTAGGTTAGGTTAGCCTACTTACGCTTCACTTAGGTTAGCTTAAGTGAGAGACATGCGAAAAGTTAGGTGTAGGATTAGGTTAGGTTAGTTTAGATTAGGTTAGGTTAGGTTAAGTTAGGTTAGGCTAGGTTCGCCTACGTACGTGCGCGTACGTAGGCTAACCTAGCCTAACCTAACTTAACCTAACTCTAAGCTAAACAAAAACTCTAAGCTAAGAAACTAAGCTAAAAATATAAACTCTTAACTAAAACTAAACTAAGCTATAGCTTCAACAAAAGCTCTAAGTTATGAATCTAAGCAAAAACTCTAAACTCTTGAATAAAAATAAATTAAAATATAACTCTAACAAAAGATCGAATCTATTAGTCTAAGAAAAAACTCTAAACTCTTAAGTAAAAATAAACTAAAATAGAACTCTAACTAAAACTATAAGCTATGACTCTATGGTAAAACACCAAACTCTTAACTATTAATAAACTAAACTTAAACTCTAAAAAAAACTATAATATAAGAATCTAATTTAAAACTCTAAACTATTAACTAAAACTAAAATAAAATAAAAAAAAAAAAAAAAATATAAGATAATAAAATTTTTTAAAAAATTAAATCTTAACTAAAACTTAAATACCCACGAACTCTAAAAAAAAACTCTACTAAATTAACAGAAGATTAAAATCTAATTAATTAAAAAAAACTAAACTAAACTAGAAATAAACATAAAAAAACTAGGATAATACTATAATTTAAAACTCCAACAAATGAACTCAAACTATACTATAAATTCTACTGCCGCTGATAGATAAAAAATCAAACTCTTAACTAAAATTAAAGTAAACTAGTGACCTAACAAAGAAACTCTAAGCTAAGACTCTAAGGTAAAACACCAAACTCTTAACTAAAACTAAAATAGAACTCTAACTTAAACTCTAAGGTAAAACACCAAACTCTTAACTAAAACTAAACTAGAACTATAATTGAAACTCAAAGGTAAAAAAATAAAACTCTTAACTAAAATTAAAGTAAACTAGAAGTCTAACAAAAAAACTCTAAGCTAAAACTCTAAACTCGTAAATAAAATTAAACTAAACTAGAACTCTAACAAAAACTCTTAGCTAAGACTATAAGATAAAATTCTAAACTCTTAACTAAAACTAAACAAAAATAGAACTCCAGCTAAAATTCTAAGCTAAAAATCAGAGGTAAAATGCTAAACTCTTAACTAAAAGTAAACTAAACTAGAACTCTAAATTAAACAAATTTTTAAAATATAAATATCTTAAATAAATTTAAAATAAAATATAAATAGAAATAAAAAACCAATATCTGAATATATTTTAATACTATAAACTCTTAAATAAAAATAAACAAACACCTACTTTAGTTTAAAAATCTAAACCATAAACTAAAACACAACGAAAATAGAAATATAACAAAAAATCTCTGCTATGACTCTAAGCTAAAATTATATAATTTTAAATAAAACTAAACTAAACTAAAATTATAATCTATGTCTCTAAGTTAAAACTATAAAATCTTAACTAAATTTAAACTAAACTAGAACTATAACAAAAATCACGACTAAGACTCAATTTTAAAACTCTAAACTAGTAACCAAAACTAAACTAAACTAAAATTTTAAGATAGGCCTCTACGGTAAAACTCAAAACTCTTAACTAAAACTAAAAATAAACTAGATCTCAAACTAAAAACTCTAAGCTAAGACATTAAGTTAAAACACCAAACTCTTAACTAAAACTAAACTAGAACTATAACTGAAACTCATAGGTAAAAAATCAGACTCTTAGATAAAATTAAACTAAACTAGAACTCTAACAAAAAACTCTAAGCTAAAATTCTAAAATCTTAACAAAAACTAAAATAAACTTGAACTCTAACATAAAAATCTAAGCTAAGACATTAAGATAAAATTCTAAACTCTTAAATAAAAATAAACTAGAAATATAACTTAAACTCAGAGGTAAAAAGTCAAACTCTTAACTAAAATTAAAGTAAACTAGAACTCTAACAAAAAAAACTCTAAGCTAAAATTCTAAACTCTTAACTAAAACTAAACTATAACTAAAACTCTAAGCTACGTCTCTAATATAAAACTCTAAACTCTTAACTACATTTAAACTAAACTAGAACTCCAACAGAAACTCTAAGCTAAGACTATATGATAAAACTCTAAACTCTTAACTATTAATAAAATAAACTACAACTATAACAAAAACTCTAAGCTAAGACTATAATATGAAAATATAATCTATTAAATAAAAGTAAAACAAACTAAAAATAAAGCAAAAACTATAAACTAATAAATAAAACCAAAATAAACTATAAAAATAGACTCAACATCAAAGCTTAGACTCTAATATGAAATTTTAGGATATTAACAAAAACTAAACTACACTAGAACTCTAACTAATAACTCCAAAATAAGATATAATGGTAAAAGAATAAACTCTTAACTAAAACTAAAGTAGAGCTCTAACTGAAACTCATAGCTTAAAAAATCAAACTCTTAGCTAAAATTAAACTAAACTAGAACTCTAACAAAAAAACTCTAAGCTAAAATTCTAAAATCTTAAATAAAACTAAACTAAACTAGAACTCAAATTAAAACTCTAAGCTAAGACTCTAAGGTAAAACACAAAAATCTTAACTAAAAATAAACTAAAAATCTAACTGAAACTCAAAGGTAAAAAAATCAAACTCTTAACTAAAATTAAACTAAACTAAAACTCTAACAAAAAAACTCTAATCTAAGACTAAGCTAACAATCTAAACTGTAAAATATAATTAAAATAAACTAGAACTCTAACAAAAACTCTTAGCTAATACTCTAATCTAACACTCTAAACTATTAACTAAAACTAAACTTTAACTTCAACAAAAACTCTAAGCTAAAACTCTAAGCTAAAAACTATAAACTCTTAACCAAAACTAAACTAAACTAGAACTCTAAGTAAAAACTCAAAGGTAAAACATCAAACTCTTAACTAAAATTAAACTAAACTAGAACTCTAATAAAAACTCTAAGCTAAGACTCTAAGCTAAAACTCTAAACTTTTAACTAAAACTAAACTAAACTAGAACTTCAACAAAAACTCTAAGCTAAAAACTCTAAACTCTTAAATAAAACTAAAATATAACTCTAACTGAAACTAATAGTTAAAAAAATAAAACTATTAGCAAAAATTAAAATAAACTATAAATATAAAAAATAAACTCTAATAAAAAAATAAAATGAATAAAATAAAAAAAAAAAAAAATATAAAAAAAATAAAAAAAATAAGCTAATAATATAATGTAAAAAATAAAACTCTTAACTAAAACTAAACTAAAACTCTAACTTAAACTCAAAGGTAAAAAAAATCAAACTATTAACTAAAATTAAACTAAACTAGAACTCTAACAAAAAGCAACTCTAAGCTAAAACTAAGCTAAAACTCTAAACTCTAAAATAAAATAAAACTAAACTAGAACTCTAACAAAAAATCTAAGCTAAGACTCTAAGCTAAAACTATAAACTATTAAAAAAATCTAAAATAAAATATAAATTAAAAAATAAAAATAGTATAATAATATAATATAAAAAAACTAAAATATTAAATAAAAATAAAATAAAAAAGAAATATAACTTAAACTAAAATTTAAAAAACAAACCTATAAAATAAAATTAAAGTAAACTAGAACTCTAACAAAAAAACTCTAAGCTAAGACTAAGATAAAACTCTAAACTCTAAAATAAAACAAAACTAAACTATAACTCCAATAAAAACTCTAATCTACGACTATAAGATAAAACTCTAAACTATTAACTAAAACTAAAATAAACTAGAACTTCAAAAAAAAATCTAAGCTAATACTTTAATCTAAAAAATATAAGCTCTTAACTAATAATAAAATAAAATACAACTCTAAAAAAAACTCTAAGATAATACTATAATATAAAACTCTAATATATTAACTAAAAATAAAATAAATTAGAACTAGAACAAAAAATCTAAGCTAAAACTCTATGCAAAAACTCTAAACTATTAACTAAAACTAAACTCAACTAGAACTTCAACAAAAACTCTAAGCTAAGACTCTAAGCTAAAAACTATAAATTCTTAACTAAAACTAAACTAAACTAAAACTCTAACTGAAACTCAAAGGTAAAAAAATCAAACTCTTAACTAAAATTAAACTAAACTAGAACTCTAACAAAAAAACTCTAAGATAATACTAATATAAAACTCTAAACTCTAAAATAAAATTAAACTAAACTAGAACTCTAACAAAAACTCTAAGCTAAGACTCTAAGCTAAAACTCTAAACTATTAACTAAAACTAAACTAAACTAGAACTTCAACCAAAACTCTAAGCTAAGACTCTAAGCTAAAAAATCTAAGCTCTTAACTAAAACTAAAATAAACTTCAACTATAAAAAAAACTCTAAGCTAAGACTCTAAGATAAAATTATAAACTATTAACTAAAACTAAAATAAACTATAAATAAAAAAAAAACTATAATCTAAGAATCTAAGCTAAAAATATAAACTATTATATAAAACTAAACTAAACTAGAACTTCAATACAACCTCTAAGCTAAGAACTCTAAATTATTAACTAAAACTAAACTAAACTAGAACTCTAACTGAAACTCAAAGGTAAAACATCAAACTCTTAACTAAAATTAAACTAAACTAGAACTCTAACAAAAAGTGGGGCACCCCTATGGCGCATCCCTGTGGCGCATCCCTGCGGCGCATCCCTGCGGCGCTTCCCCCGACCCGCGGCGCATCCCCCTGCGGCGCATCCCCATGCGGCGCATTCCCGCCCCGCGGCCCTTCTCGGGCCCGGGGGACCTTGGCGGCCCGGGGGCGTCGGGGGGGGTTGGGGAGGGGGCGTGGAAGCCTTGGGGGTTGTGGTAGAGTCCCTCAAAACACTGTTCAAATGGAACTTGTGTATTATAACGACCACAGAGTTTGACCCTCAAATTCTCTTCTAAAACCTTTCCTAAAATCTTCTTTTAAAATGTCTCTATCTGTTTCGCCAAAATAATTCCCTAAAATGGCTAAAATGGTTTCGCCCAAATAATCCCTAAACGTAATTCAGCGTGTTCCTTTTGTTTTTGGCATCTCTGCGCTATTGCATTTCAAATTAATAAGAAACCTGATTCCCGCGCTAAAACAATTCATCGCTAAGATGTTTCTTGGAGAATTGTTTCCATGGCAATGTTTATTAATATCTTTTGGAGTTCGAGCAGTAGAACTGTTTCCGAGGCAAAGACATTAATGACTTGGATCTATTCCTGGAGAATCGTTTCTAGGCGAAAATTTTTAAAGTCTGACAGATGATGTCATTGGTTGATTGATCTGTCAAGAAAGGGGAATTAATTTGTTGTTTCTAAGGGGAATTATTGATTCACGATAGGGGAATTCAGGTCGACAGCACAGATGTTCCAAATTTCTGGAAACTCATAACATTTGCCTAGAGCAACAACAACAAATACTATTTCCTATTTCTGGACACCTTGACATTCGCTGAGAGCGTGCCCAAAACAACAACAACAACAAATACTGTTTCCTATTTCTGGACACCATGACATTCGCTGAGAGCGTGCCCAAAACAACAACAACAACAAATGCTGTTTCCTATTTCTGGACACCATGACATTCGCCTCGAGCATGTACATGGCCAAAACAACAACAAATGCTGTTTCCTATTTCTAGACACTCTTGAAATTTGTTGAGAGCGTGCACGTACAACAACACCAACCTTGACTTTGGAAAGTTAGGTAATTGACACACTTTGATTACGCAATCAATTTCTCAGAAATCCATCTCCCCTAGGGACTCTATGCCCATATATGGACTCCCGTCAGCATTAAAAATGCTGACAGGACCACGTGGTCCTGTTCGGATCAATAGGGGCCATTCTACTTATATATTCAAAATATTATTCAGCTCATCATGGGCTTCACGAATTTGTTCACGAGCATAAAGAACTTGACGCCAGTGCTGATTACTGAATCTTTCATAATATCCTGATGCCTGAAGCATGACGAAGTTTAGTACCTGTGAATAGATGTACCAATAAATTGCCATTGCACACAAATCACGCAAGTAAATCTGAAATCACCAAAGAACAAGGGAAGTTTGTGGACCCCCTCACCTATTCCCCGCAATTTGTGAGTAGCTGAATACCGGTGGGTACGGCACGGCGTTTGCGGGGGGTTCATTCCCCTCTTCTGCCTGTTCCTAATAAATTCAGATGCACCTTAATGATATGGCAACAAAGATGGTTCTATATGAAATTGGCAAAATAGATGGGGTGCCAATCTATATTATGAAACCGTAATAATCAATGAAGCTTGATTTTATTTTGAAAATTATTTGAAAAAAACTACGTTTTCTAAAGAGTTAAAGAGGCTGAGTTACAAGGTCGAACCTTAAAACGTACAGGGATTAGGAGGCACAGTTGGGGGGCTGCCACCCCCCAAACCCCCTGCTTTCGCAGCCTTTAAATAAAAAAAAATTCTTTAAACTGAAAATAAGGAGCGACATTAAATCTTAAAACGAACAGAAATTATTCCGTATATGAAAGGGGCTGTGCCCTCCTCAACGCCTCGCTCTTTACGCTAAAGTTTGACTTTCTCACAACTCTTTTTTTTAAACAATAAAAACTTTAGTGTAAAGAGCGAGGCGTTGAGCGAGGCCCCCGCTCAAGAGCGAGGCCCCCGCTCTTGAACATTCTTCTGTTAAGGCTTTTAATTCCTGAATACTCAAATCACGTCGTACAGGGTGCCTCCTAATCCCTGTACGTTTTAAGGTTCAAACTTGTGACTCAGCCTCTTTAACAGTCCCCCAACTGTGCCTTCTAATCCCTGTACGTTTTAAGGGTCGACCTTGTAACTCAGCCTCTTTAACTCTTTAGAAAACGTAATTTTTTTCAAATAATTTAAGAAAGAAACTGAGTTTCTTTTTTAAAGTTTAAATTCAGTATATAAGAAATTTGCTCTGACGGTGAATCGAACCCGGGTTTTCCGCCTGACAATCTGGAGTATCAACCGATGGACTAAAGAGACACAATTGTAATTGTTTTTTAGTAAATGGAATCTATTTTCGACGCAAGCAAATTCCCACAAAACTTGATATTTGGTTTTTGGAAAACAGGGAAGGAGTAATCAGATTGAACTGAAATTTCGAGGATGAGCTCCCAGGCCCCAGGAAAGCTTATCCTCTAAATTTCAGTCCGATCAGACAACGTTAAAGGGGGGTTGGGGTGGGAAAAATTAACATGGGCTATTATAGGAAAACGAGGTTTTTCGTAAATGTAAATACGGGGGATAATTTTTTCGGTCTGAAAATATCAAAAGGCCCTAACAGGTCAAATTCTGCTTCGAATGAGTCCTCATTCACCCGGATCAGTTGCCAACTGTGGCCTGTAGGCGTGGATAAGAAAAAAAAAGAAATGAATTTTAAGTGGCTATATTTGGTTTTTGAAAACAGGGAAGGAGTGATCGGATAGAGCTAAAATTTTGAGGATAAACTCCCGGGCTCTAGGAAAGCTTAACCTTTAAATTTCAGCCCAATCGGACAACGTTAAAGGGGGCTGTGGTGGGAGGGTCGAAACTTCCGGCCCAGTTTACCCCATGAAGATAAAGTCGGAGGAGGATGAAATTTTGCAAGTTTCTTAGTTTGAGCTTGGGCTACAAAATGCGATTACCGCCGTCTCTCTGTGGCCTCTAGGACCTGAAATCGCTTAACATTGCGGTGGGTCGACTCTTTATAGAGGCACAAGTGTGCCTCCTTGATCATTGCTTTGTGCAGGCCTACATCCTAGTTTTCAAAACGTCGGTTTTGTGTTTTCAGTCAAGTGCTAGTTTTTATAATCCTACGTATATTGGAAAACATCATGACTCAGTTCAACTAATGAAGTTCTGTAAGTATAGCTTGCGTGATCGGTAAAGCAATAATTTTGATCTGATTTAAGGTTCAACTTTCGTTCTTTACTTTCGTAAGATAAACTCTGTATTTTATATTAATTTTAGTATATACAGAGTAATAGTACTTTTCAACACGTCTAGTTTCTACGATTATATAACTTGAGTTTGAAAGCAATTGTTTGAAATCAATTGAAAGCAATTGTTTGAAATCGATTGAAAGAAATTGTTCGAATTTTTGAATCCGGGATTAGCTTGAACGACGCATTAAATTACAAAATATTAGGTTGTTCCAAAGGTTTTGTCTGTTTTATGAGTTTTCTTCAGACTGTAATATCTCACTATCTCAATTTATTTGGAGTAAGCGTCTCCTGGTTAAGTGCAATTTTGCGAACGTAACGCAATTCAATTAATCCCATCAGCATAGAAATTGGTTACTTTGGATTCGATAAAGTTGACAAAGGCATTTTTTGTCTCATCCAGATTGGCGAAGGAAGTCCTTGAAAAGGTTGTAGTCGGTTGGCGAGAAGTCTATGGAGTATAATGGCTAAGGCAGAAGTTCAAAAAGTGGATCCTTTAAGACAACAGGAGGCGTTCAGTATAGTGGTTGGACGTCGATGAGCCATCAGTGGCGGATCCAGGGGGGCGAGGGGGTGCGCGCCCCTCTAACATTTCTAAAGTAGTGTAATTCACTTAATTAACGAAAATTTTCGTTAATTAAACTTGCTCCTAACGCAAATTTATCGGATAAGCCTTTCCCCCCCCTAAAAAAATCCTGGATCCACCCCTGTGAGCCATCCAAAGGTGAAAACCCGTTAAACAAGATCATTGTTACTGCGTGGTAGTCGGCTGCTGGTGTAATTTGCTACAACTTTCTGCAATCAGACCAAACAATCACAGCAGGGCCTTATTGTAAGAAGATTGATGAAATGTTCCAAAAATTGCATTTAAAGCAGCCTGCACTGGTGAACAAAAGAGATCCGATCCTGATCGATGACAACGTCCGTCTACACATTTCACAAATTACTGTCCGAATGTTAAACTAATGAAACATTTAAGTTTGCTTTACCCGCTATTAAATAAAAAAAACTTTTTCCGCAAAATAATTTTTTCAAAGAAAAGTAAAGAACTTCATTAAACCAAAAATGAGCAAACATAAAATCAAATAATTTACCAAGCACGAAACTACCACAAATCAGCATCGATAAATAAATGAAACCTAAAACGAACAAATATTACAATAAATAGCCGAGTTAAACTCAAAACGAGCAGACATTAACACAAGTTGGGCACAAAACCCCCATGCCTTCCCAAGGCCAGAACAAAATTTGCACTTTACTGAAAACAATATATTTTTTTTTACTTTTATAAATTTAATAAATCAAATAATTTTAACATTTTGATTACTAAATATCAGTATATGTATATTAAACTGACAATGCACTTTAATTTGTATTTTATCAGTAAAGTGCAAATTTTGTTCTGGCCTTGGGAAGGCATAGGGGTTTTGCGTCCAACTTATGTTAATTTCTGTTCCTTTTAAAAATCTGGACACAAAAAGTACTGTTTAACTAAGTTTCATACCTCCTCTAGTTGACCTGAAATGGAAAACTTGATACCATTCGCAAAAAAATCTGTTTACTTTCTTTGATAGCTTGGATACACTTACACTGTTTTGATTTGGCTAAATTTTAAGAGTAGAAGTAGCCTCGAAAGTTTGAACATAATACCCTCAGTCGTTCTTGGGATACTGCTGAGATACCTTATTGGGAATTAGCATTATCACAGTGCATTTTGATTTAATCTTAAGGCAACATTTAGTTTTTAAACAAAATGGGCAAATAGGAGGGTGGGAGTGGAAGGGGGATTAGGTGCCCTCCAATCACTTTTATCTATTAAAAAGGGCATCAGCCCTTTCTATTTTCAATCGAATGACCCCCTTTCGAAGTTCCCACAACAACTCCTTCGATACGAAGTGCCCTGGACTAAACAACAACAACAACGAAAAATATTACTAATAACATTCGACTATTAAAAAGGGCACTAGCCCTTTGAATTTCAAATTGAATGAGCCCTTTTCTGAGGTTTCCACGACAACGCCTTCTATAAAACTTTATTTGCCCCCAGGCCATAACTTAAAACCCTCGCCCTGAGGGCTGTGGCGGAGAATCCTTCTCAAAAACATATTGTCTATCTGTAGATCAACTAGCCTACGCTAAACAAAATGGCTATCTCAAAATTTTGATTGGATGAGTTTGGGTGAATGATAGACTTGGAAGGGGTGGGTTGTTGCCCTCCAATCACTTTCAACTATTAAAAAGGGCATTAGCACTTTGAATTTCCAATCAAATGAGCCCCTTTTGAAGTTTCTATGACAACGCCTTCTATAAAAACTTTATATACCCTAGGACATAACTTAAAACCCTTTCCCTGAGGGTTGTTGGGAAGTTTCCTCGTCAAAAACATATGTTCTATCTGGAAATCAACTACGCGGAACAAAATGGCTCTATCAAAATTATGATTGCATGTGTTTGGGGGAACGATTGGCGTGAGGGAGGGGCTAGTCCCCCTCTAATCACTTTCGACCATTAAGAAGAAAACTAGCCCTTTGAATTTACAATCGAATAAGCCTGTTTTGACGTTTCTACGACAAAGTCTTCTTATAAAAACCTTATATGCCCCCAGGGCATAACTTAAAACCCTTGCCCTGAGGGTTGTGGGGAGTGTCCTCCTAAAAAACATTTTTTCTATCTGGAAATCAACTAGCCTACTCTGAAAAAAATAGCTATCTGAAAATTCTGATTGGATGTTTTTGGGGGAATGATGCGCGAGGGGGGCTAGTTGCAACTATTAAAAAGGGCACTAGCCCTTTGAATTCCCAATCGAATGAGGCTGTTTTGAAGTATCTACGACAACGAATTCTATAAAAATCTTAAATGCCCCCAGAGTAAAGCCCTGAGGGTTGTGGGGGAGTTTTCTCCTCAAAAACTTTTTTTTATCTGGAAATCAACTATGCTGAAAAAAATGGCTATCTCAAAAATTTGAATGGATGTGTTTGGGGGAATGATGGGCCGGGGGGGGGGGCTTGTTGCCCTCCAGTCACTTTCAAATTTTAAAAGGACACTAGCCCTTTGAATGTCCAATCGAATGGGCCTGTTTTGAAGTTTCTACGACAACGCCTTCTATAAAAACCTTATATGCCCCCAGGGCATAACTTGAAACCTTTACCCTGAGGATTGCAGGGGAGTCCTCAAAAACATATTTTCTATCTGGAAATCAAATAGCCTACACTGATCTCAAAATTTTGATTTGATGTGTTTTGGGGGAATGATGGGTGTGGGGGGGGGGCTAGGTGCCCACCAATCACTTTCGACTTTTAAAAACGGCACTAGCCCTTTGAATTTCCAATCAAATGAGCCTGTTTTGAAGTTTTTACGACAACGCCTTCTATAAACACCTATTATGCCCCCAGGGCATAACTTAAAACCCTTGCCCTGAGGGTTGTGGGGGAGTTTCCTCCTCAAAACATATTTTCTATCTGGAAATCCACTGTGCTGAACAAAATGGCTATCCTACAAATTTGATTTGATGTGTATAGGGGAATGATGGGCGTAGGTGGGGGTCTAGTTGCCCTCCAATCACTTTTGACTATTAAGAAGGGCACTAGCACTTTGAAATTCAAATCGAATGAGCCTGTTTTGAAGTTTCTACGACATAGCCTTCTATAAAAACCTTATATGCACACCGGGCATAAGTTAAAACCCTTGCCCCGAGGGTTGTGGGGGAGTGTCCTCCTCAAACATATATTTTCTATCCTGAAATCAGCTCCGCTGACAACATGCATATCACAAATTGGATGTGTTTGAGGGACTGATGGGCGTGGGGGGGAGCCTAGTGACCCTCCAGTCACTTTCGACTATTAAAAATGGCTCTAACACTTTGATTTTCCAATCGAATGAGCTTTTTTTGAACTTTCTACGACAACGCCTTCTATAAAAACATTATATGCCCCCTGGGCATAACTTAAAACCCTTGCCCTGAGGGCTGTGCGGGAGTGTCCTCCGCAAATACATATTTTCTATCTGGATATCAACTACGCTGAACAAAATGGCTATCTCATAATTTTAATTTGATGTATTGGGGGAACCATGGGCGCGAGGGGGAGGGGGGGGGCTAGTTGCCCTCCAATCAGTGTCGACTATTAAAAATGGCACTAGCCATTTGAATTTCCAATAGAATTAGCCTTTTTTGAAGTTTCTACGACAAGGACTTCTATAAAAACCTTATATGTCCCTGGGCCTAACTTAAAACCCTAGCCCTGAGGGTGGTGGGGGACTGTCCTTCTCAAAAACATATTTTCTATCTGGAAATCAACTAGCCTACCTTAAACAAAATGAATATCTCACAGATGTGTTTGGGTGAATGATGGACGTGGGGGGGGCGGCTTGTTGGCCTTCAATCACTTTCGACTATTAAAAAGGGCACTAGCCCTTTGAATTTCCAAGCAAATGAGCTCCTTTTGAAGTTTCTATGACATCGCCAGTAGAGATGGGGGTCTGACTCGTGTCATGACCACGTGGTCATGTCAGCATTTTTAATAATTACCGGGCACCAAATAAGGGCATAGCCTCCAAAGGGAGAATGATTAAGTCATGGGGTCAATGACCTCTTTTTACAAGGTCGATTTATTTGTTGTTTCTATGCGTAATAACTCGGGAACGAAGGTTGCACATGCGCATTGAATTCTAACGGGAACAATGTTATTGATCTAGGACTCGAGGGGGAAGTGAATTTCCGAGAACTTGATTGCGTAATCGATCGCGAATGTCATGGTGTCCAGAAATAGTATTTGTTGTTGTTGCTCTAGGCAATGTTATGACTTTCCCGGAATTTGGAACACCTGTGCTGTCGACCTCAATTCACCTATCGTGAATCAATAATTCCCCTTAGAAACAACAAATTAATTTCCCCTTTCTTGACAGATCAATCAATTAATGACATCATCTGTCAGACTTTAAAAATTTTCACCCTAGAAACATTTCTCCAGGAATAGATCCAAATCATTAATGTCTTTGCCTCGGGAACAACTCTTTTGGTCGAACTCCAAAAGATATTAATAACTAAAGGCCCTGGAAACAATTAGGCAAGAAAAATCTTAGCGATGAATTGTTTTAGCGCGCGAAAAGGTTTCTTATTAATTTGAAATGCGTTAGCGCAGAGATGCCAATAACAAAGGAACACGTTGAATTTACGTTTAGGGATTATTTGGGCGAAACCGTTTTAAACAGGTTATGGAACTATTTCGACGAAACAGATAGAGACATTTTAAAAGAAGATTTTTGAAGAGATTTTGGAAGAGGTTTTGAGTGTGGTCGTTATAATACACAAGTTTCATTTGAACAGTGTTGTGAGGTCATCTAACCCAACCCCAAAGGGTTCCAATCCTCCTACCCCCACCCCGAAGGAAGCCCCCGGTCCTCAAAAGCCCCCCAAGCTCCCAAAGGCCCTTCACCGGTCCCCAAATGTCCCCCAGGCCCCCAACTGTCCTCCCGGACCCTCAAAGGCCCCCCAAGCTCCCAAAGGGCCACCGGCGCCCCCAAAGGCCCACCCAGACCCCCAAAGGCCATCCCCGGACCCCCCAAAGGCCCATCGAGCTCCCAAAGGACCAACGGGGTCCCAAAGGCCCGCCACCGGCCCCCACCGGCCCCCAAAGCCCTCCCCAGGGCCTCAAATGTCCCCCGGGCTCCCCAAGGACCAACGGGGTCCCCAATGCCCACCACCGGTCCCCAAAGGCCCCCCAGGCACCCAAAGGCCCTCCCGGTGCCCCACAGGCCCACCCACACCCCCACTCACCATCCCCGGCCCCCCCCCAAAGGCCCAGCGTGCTCCAAAGGACCAACGGGGTCCCAAAGGCCTTCCACCGGTCCCCAAATGTCCGCCAGGCCCCCAAAGGCCCTCCCAATGCCCCAAGACCCACCCAGTGCCCCAAAGGCCCGCCCCCGGCCCCCAAAGGTCCCCCGGACCAGAGAAGCGCCGCCGGGATAACACACACTCACAAACAAAAAATGACACAATACAAAAAACAATCTCAATCACTCTCTCACTCTCACACACCCACACTCTCAATCTCACTCACACACACACACAAATACACATACACTAATACACACACACATAAATAAACACAAATACACACAAACACACATACACACATACATATGCATACACACACACACACACATACACACATCCATACACACAAACAAACATAAACACAAACACACACACACACAAACAAAAACACATAAAAAAACACACACAAACACACGCACACACACACAAACACACACCAACAAACACAAAACAACAGACTAAGAAACACCAACACACAAACACACACACACACACAGACAAACACCGACACCCACAGACACTCACACACATAAACACACACACACACACACACACACATAGGTGAGTGTTGTCTGAAACCTATGATTTGGGAAATGTAATTTGCTATTTCTGACTTTTCATAACCGGATTTCTTAGTCTTTCGTAGGTGTGTGGTTTCTGAAACCTATTATTTGGGATGTGTGGGTTGCTATTTTTTGACTTTTCTGAGCAGGATTTCTTGGCCATTTGTAGATGTGTGTTGACTGAAACCTATAATTTGGGATGGTTAATTTGCTATTTTTGACTTTTCTGAGCTAGATTTCTGAGCCTTTCATAGGTGTGTCCTTTTAGAAAATTATGATTTGGGAGGTATAGTTTGCTTTTTGGAATTTTCAGAGCTAGGATTCTTAGTCACTCATAGGTGTTTGTTGTCTGAAACTTCGAGTTTGGGATGAGTAGTTGGGTATTTCAGACTTTTCTGTGCTAAGGTTTAATAGTATTTCGTAGGTGATTGTTGTCTGAAAGCTATAGTTTCGGATGAGTAGTTTGCTATTTTTGACTTTTCTGAGCTAGGTTTCTTAGTCTTTCGGTGATTTGTGTTGACTGAAACATATGATTTGGGATACGTAGTTTGCTATTTTTTACTTTTCTGAGCTGGATTTATTATCCTTTCCTAGGTGTGTGTTGACTGAAACCTATGATTGGGATGAGTGGTTTGCTATTTTTGTCTTTTCTGAGCTAGATTTCTTAGACGTTCATAGGTGTGTGTTGTCTGAAAATTATGATTTTGGATGTGTAGTTTGCTATTTGAAATTTTAAGAGATATGATTCTTAGTCCGTCATATGCGTTTGTTGTCTGAAACCTCTAGTTTGGGATGAGTAGTTTCGCTATTTCAGGCTTTTCTGAGCTAAGGTTTCTTAGTCTTTCATAGGTGAATGATGTCTGAAACCTATGATTTTTGATATGTAAATTACTATTTCGGGCTTTTCTGAGCTAAGGTTTTCTAGTATTTCATAGGTGTTTGTTGTCTGAAACCTATAGTTTGGGATGAGTGGATTGCTACTTTTGACTTTTCTGAGCTGAATTTCTTAGCCATTCATAGGTGTTTGTTGTCTGAAACCTATAGTTTGGGATGACTAGTTTGCTATTTTTGACTTTTCTGAGCTAGGTCTCTTATCCGTTCTTAGGTGAGTGTTGTCTGAAACCTAGGATTTGGGATATGTAAATTACTATTTCGGGCTTTTCTAAGCTAGATTTCTTAGTCTTTCATAGGTATGTGTTGTCTGAAACCTATGATTTGGGATGTGTGGGTTGCTATTTTTGACTTTTCCGAGCTGGATTTCTTAGCCGTTCATAGGTGAGTGCTGTCTAAAACTTGTGATTTGAGATGGTTAATTTGCTATTTCCGGCTTTTATTAGCTAGGTTTCATAGCCTTTCATAGGTGTGTGTTGTCAGAGAATTACGATTTGGGATGTGTAGTTTGCTATTTGAACTTTTCAGAGCTAGGATTCTTAGTCCATCATTGGTGTTTGTTGTCTGAAACCAATGGGGGGGGGGCTATTTGCCCACCAATTGCTTTCGACTATTAAAAAGGGCGCTAGCCCTTTGAATTTCCAATCGAATGAGCCTGTTTTGAAGTTTCTATGACAATACCTTCTATAAAAACCTTATATGCCCCCAGTGCATAACTTATTACCCTTTCCCGAGGGGTGTGGATAGTGTATTCCTCAAAAAGATATTTTCTATCTGGATATCAGTTACACTGACAACATGCCTATCTAAAATTTTGATTGGATTAGTTTGGGGGAATGATGGGCGTGGTGTGGGCTAGTTGCCCTCCAATCACTTTCGACTATTGCAGAGGCACTAGCCCTTTAAATTTCCAATTGAGTGAGCCTTTTTTGAAGTTTTTACGACAGTGCCTACTATAAAAACTGTATATGCCCCCAGGGCATAACTTAAAACCCTTGCCCCGAGGGTTGTGGATAGTGTCCTCCTCAAAAGATTTTTTGATCTGGAAATCAGCTACGCTGACAAAATATCTATCTCAAAATTTTGATTGGTTGTGTTTGTGGGACTGATGGGTGTGGGCGGGGAGGCTAGTTGCCCTCCAATCACTTTCGAATATTAAAAAGGGCAATAGCCCTTTGAATTTCAAATCGAATGAGCCTGTTATGAAGTTTCTACGACAACGCCTTCTATAAAAGCCTCATATGCCCCCAGGGCATAACTTAAAACCCTTGCCCTGAGGGTTGTGTGGGAGTGTTCTCCTCAAAAACCAATTTTCTATCTGGAAATCAACTACGTTGAACAAAATGGCAATCTCACAATTTTAATTGGATGTGTTTGGGGACAAGATGGGTGTGGGGGGGCTATTTGCCCTCCAATCACTTTCAACTATTGAAAAGTGCACTAGTCCTTTGAATTTCAATCGAATGAGCCTTTTTTGAAGCTTCTACGACAACGCCTTCTATAAAAACCTTATGTGCCCCCATGGCATGTCCTCCTCAAAAACACCTTTTTCTATGCGGAAATCAACTACGCTGAAAGAAATAGCTTTCTCACACTTTTGATTGGATATGTTTAGGGGAATGATGGACGGGGGGGGTCTAGTTGCCCTCCAATCACTTTCGACTATTAAAAATGGCACTAACCCTTTTAATTTCCAATCGAATGAGCCTGTTTTGAAGTTTCAACGACAACGCCTTCTACAAAAACCTTATATGCCCCCAGGACATAACTTAAAACACTTGCCCCAAGGGTTGTGGGGGAGTGTCCTCCTCAAAAAAGATATTTTCTATCTGGAAATCAACAACGCTGAACAAAATGGCTATTTCACAATTTTGATTGGAGGTGTTTGGGGGACTGATGGGCATGGAGGGGGGGTTAGTTGCCCTCCAATCACTTTCGACTATTAAAAATGGCACTAGCGCTTCGAATTTTCAATCGAATGAGCCTTTTTTGTAGTTTCTACGACAACACCTTCTATAAAAACCTTATATGCTCCCAGGGCATAAATTAAACCCTTGCCCTTAGGGTTGTGGGGGAGTGTCCTTCTCAAAAACACCTTTTTCTATTTGGAAATCAACTACGCTGAACAAAATGGCTATCTCACACTTTTGATGGGATGTGTTTATGGGAATGATGGGCGTGGGGGGGGTCTAGTTGCCTTCCAATCACTTTCGACTATTCAAAGGGCACTAGTCCTAGAAATCAACTACGCTAAACAAAATGGCTATCTCAAAATTTTGATCGGATGTGTTTGGGGGAATGATGGGCGTGGGGGGGGGGGCTAGTTGCCCACCAAGTGCTTTCGACTATTAAAAAGGGCGCTAGCCCATTGAATTTCCAATCGAATGAGCCTGTTTTGAAGTTTCTATAACAACACCTTCTATAAAAACCTTATATGCTCCCAGGGCATAACTTATTACCCTTTCCCGAGGGTTGTGGATAGTGTCGTCCTCAAAAAGATATTTTCTATCTGGAAATCAGTTACGCTGACAACATGCCTATCTCAAATTTTGATTGGATGAGTTTGGGGGACTGATGGGCATGGGGTGGGCTAGTTGCCATCAAATCACTTTCGACTATTGAAGAGGCACTAGCCCTTTGAATTTCAAATCGAGTGAGCCTGTTTTAAAGTTTCTAAGACATTGCTTTATTTAAAAACTTTATATGCCCCCAGGGCATAACTTAAAACCCTTGCCCCGAGGGGTGTGCATCGTGTCCTCCTCAAAAAGATTTTTCTATCTGGAAATCAGCTACGCTGACACAATATCTCTCTCCAAATTTTTATTGGATGTGTGTTTGGGTCTTCTGGGGGTGGGCGGGGAGGCTAGTGTCCCTCTAATCACTTTTGAATATTCAAAAGGGCGATAGCCCTTTGAATTTCAAATTGAATGAGGCTGTTTTGAAGTTTCTGCGACAACGCCTTCTATAAAAACCTTATATGCCCCCAGGGAATAACTTAAAACCCTTGTCCTGAGGGTTGTGTGGGAGTGTCCTCCTCAAAAACCAATTTTCTATCTAGAAATCAACTATATTGAACAAAATGGCTGTCTCACAATTTTAATTGGATGTGTTTGGGGGAAAGATGGGTGTGGGGGGGCTATTTGCCCTCCAATCACTTTCGACCATTGAAAAGTGCACTAGCCCTTTGAATTTCAATCGAATGAGCCTTTTTTGAAGCTTCTACGACAAAGCCTTCTATGAAAACCTTATGTGCCCCCATGGTATGTCTTCCTCAAAAACACCTTTTTCTATGCGGAAATCAACTACGCTGAAAGAAATAGCTTTCTCACAATTTTGATTGGATATGTTTAGGGGAATGATGGACGTGGGGGGTCTAGTTGCCCTCCAATCACTTTCGACTGTTAAAAATGGCACTAACCCTTTTAATTTCCAATCGAATGAGCCTGTTTTGAAGTTTCAACGACAACGCCTTCTACAAAAACCTTATATGCCCCCAGGACATAACTTAAAACACTTGCCCCAAGGGTTGTGGGGGAGTGTCCTCCTCAAAAAACATATTTTCTATTTGGAAATCAACAACGCTGAACAAAATGGCTATTTCACAATTTTCATTGGATGTGTTTGGGGGAATGATGGGCGTGGAGGGGGGGGGGATAGTTTCCCTCCAATCACTTTCGACTATTAAAAAGGGCACTAGCGCTTTGAATTTTCAATCGAATGAGCCTGTTTTGAAGTTTCTACGACAACACCTTCTATAAAAACCTTATATGCCCCCAGGGCATAACTTAAAACCCTTGCCCTGAGGGTTGTGGGGGAGTGTCCTTCTCAAAAACACCTTTTTCTATTTGGAAATCAACTACGCTGAACAAAATGGCTATCTCCCACTTTTGATGGGATGTGTTTATGGGAATGATGGGCTTGGGGGGGTCTAGTTGCCTTCCAATCACTTTCGACTATTCAAAGGGCACTAGTCCTAGAAATCAACTACGCTAAACAAAATGGCTATCTCAAAATTTTGATCGGATGTGTTTGGGGGAATGATGGGCGTGGGGGGGGGGCTAGTTGCCCACCAATTGCTTTCGACTATTAAAAAGGGCACTAGCCCTTTGAATTTCTAATCGAATGAGCCTGTTTTGAAGTTTCTATGACAACACCTTCTATAAAAACCATATATGCTCCCAGGGCATAACTTATTACCCTTTCCCGAGGGTTGTGGATAGTGTCTTCCTCAAAAAGATATTTTCTATCTGGAAATCAGTTACGCTGACAACATGCCTATCTCAAATTTTGATTGGATGAGTTTGGGGGAATGATGGGCATGGGGTGGGCTAGTTGCCCTCCAATCACTTTCGACTATTAAAGAGGCACTAGCTCCTTTGAATTTCCAATCGAATGAGCCTGTTTTGAAGTTTCTACGACAGTGCCTTCTTTAAAAACTTTATATGCCCCCAGGGCATAACTTAAAACCCTTGCCCCGAGGGTTGTGCATAGTGTCCTCCTCAAAAAGATTTTTCGATCTGGAAATTAGCTACGATGACAAAATATCTATCTCAAAATTTTGATTGGATGTGTTTTGGGGAATGATGGGTGTGGGCGGGGAGGCTAGTTGCCCTCCAATCACTTTCGAATATTAAAAAGGGCAATAGCCCTTTGAATTTCAAATCGAATGAGCCTGTTTTGAAGTTTCTGCGACAACGCCTTCTATAAAAGCCTTATATGCCCCCAGGGCATAACTTAAAACCCTTGCCCTGAGGGTTGTGTGGGAGTGTCCTCCTCAAAAACCAATTTTCTATGTGGAAATCAACTACATTAAACAAAATGGCTGTCTCACAATTTTATTTGGATGTGTTTGGGGGAAAGTCGGGTGTGGGGGGAGGGGCTAGGTGCCCTCCAATCACTTTTGACTATTGAAAAGTGCACTAGCCCTTTGAATTTCAATCGAATAAGCCTTTTTTGAAGTTTCTACGACAACGCCTTCTATAAAAATCTTATATGACCCCATGGTATGTCATCCTCAAAAACACCTTTTTCTATGCGAAAATAAACTACGCTGAAAGAAATAGCTTTCTCACAATTTTGATTGGATATGTTTAGGGGACTGATGGACGTGGGGGGTCTAGTTGCCCTCCAGTCACTTTCGACTATTAAAAATGGCACTAACCCTTTTAATTTCCAATCGAATGAGCCTGTTTTGAAGTTTTTACGACAACGCCATCTACAAAAACCTTATATGCCCCCAGGACATAACTTAAAACACTTGCCCCAAGGGTTGTGGGGGAGTGTCCTCCTCAAAAAGATATTTTCTATCTGGAAATCAGCTACGCTGACAAAATGCCTATCTCAAAATTTTGATCGGATGTGTTTCGGGGAATGATGGGCGTGGGGGGAGGGGGCTAGTTGCCCTCCAATAGCCCCGGACTATTAAAAATGGCACTAGCCCTTTGAATTTCTAACCGAATGAGCCTGTTTTGAAGTTTTTACTACAAAATTCTTATATGCCCCAGGGCATAACTTAAAACCCTTACCCTGAGGGTTTTTTGGGAGTGTCCCCCTCAAAAACCTATTTTCTATCTGGAAATCAACTACATTGAACAAAATGGGTACCTCACAATTTTGATTGGATGTGTTTGGGGAAAAGATGGGCGTGGGGGGGTAATTGCGCTCCAATCACTTTCAACTAGTGAAAAGTGCACTAGCCCTGTGAAATTCAATCGAATAAGCTTTTTTGAAGTTTCTAAGACAACGCCTTCTATAAAAACCTTATATGCCCCCAGGGCATAACTTAAAACCCTTGCCCTGAGGGTTTTGGGGGAGTCTCCTCCTCAAAAAACATTTTCTATCTTGAAATAAACTACGCAGAACAAAATGGCTAACTCAAATTTTTGAGTGGATGTGTTTAGGGGAAAATGGGCGCGGGGGGGGGGGCTAGTTGCCCTTCAATTCCATTCGACTATTAAAATGGCACTAGCCCATTTAATTTAAAAACGAAAGAGCCTGTTTTGAAGTTTCTACGACCACGGCTTCAATAAAAACCTTATATGTCCCCATGTCATAACTTAAATCCCTTGCTCTGAGGGTTGTGGGGGACTATCCTCCTCATAAACATACTTTCTATCTGGAAATCAACAAAGCAGAACAAAGTTGCCATCGCACAATTTTGATTGGATGTGTTTGGGGGAATGATGGGCGTGTGTGGGGGGGGGGGTCTAGTTGCCCTCCAATCACTTTCGACTATTAAAAAGGGCACTGGTCATTTGAATATCCAATCGAATGAGCCTTTTTTGAAGTTTCTACAACAACGCTTTCTATAAAAACCTTTTATTTCCCCAGGGCACAACTTAAAACTCTTGCCCCAAGGGTTGTGGAGGAGTGTCCTCCTCAAAAAGATATTTTCTATCTGGAAATCAACTACGCTGACAAAATTTCCATCGCAAAATTTTGATTGAAAGTGTTTGGGGGATTGATGGGCATTGGGGGGGGGGGGCTTGTTGCCCTGCAATCACTCTGGACTATTAAAAAGGGCACTAGTACTATGAATTTCTAATCGAATAAGTCTGTTTTGAAGTTTCTATGACAACGCCTTCTATATAAAGCCTTGGATGCCCCCAGGACATAACTTAAAACCCTTGCCCTGAGGGTTTTGGGGGAGTTTCCTCCTCAAAAACCTATTTTCTATCTTGAAATAAACTACGCTGAACAAAATTGGCTATCTCCAAATTTTGATTGGATGTGTTTGGGGGAATGATGGGTGTGGGCGGGGAGGCTAGTTGCCCTCCAATCACTTTCGAATATTAAAAAGGGCGATAGCCCTTTGAATTTCAAATCGAATGAGCCTGTTTTGAAGTTTCTACGACAACGCCTTTTATAAAAGCCTTATATGCCCCCAGGGCATAACTTAAAACCCTTGCCCTGAGGGTTGTGTGGGAGTGTCCTCCTCAAAAACCAATTTTCTATCTGGAAATCAACTACATTGAACAAAATGGCTGTCTCACAATTTTAATTGGATGTGTTTGGGGGAA
Organism: Artemia sp. Qi Xiang Cuo; assembly: GCF_049724085.1. NCBI lineage: Eukaryota > Metazoa > Arthropoda > Branchiopoda > Anostraca > Artemiidae > Artemia > Artemia sp. Qi Xiang Cuo. Next base: position 2,148,356 of record NC_142802.1, on the reverse strand, counting down.
AGACGGGTGTGGGGGGGGGGGGGCTAGGTTCCCTCCCATCACTTTCGACAATTTAAAAGTGCACTAGCCCTTTGAATTTCAATCGAATGAGCCTTTTTTGAAGTTTCTACGACAACGCCTTCTATAAAAACCTTATATGCCCCCATGGTATGTCCTCCTCAAAAACACCTTTTTCTATGCGGAAATCAACTACGCTGAAAGAAATAGCTTTCTCACAATTTTGATTGGATATGCTTAGGGGAATGATGGACGTGGGGGGTCTAGTTGCCCTCCAGTCACTTATGACTATTAAAAATGGCACTAACCCTTTTAATTTCCAATCGAATGAGCCTGTTTTGAAGTTTTTACGACAACGCATTCGACAAAAACCTTATATGCCCCCAGGACATAACTTAAAACACTTGCCCCAAGGGTTGTGGGGGAGTGTCCTCCTCAAAAAGATATTTTCTATCTGGAAATCAGCTACGCTGACAAAATGCCTATCTCAAAATTTTGATCGGATGTGTTTCGGGGAATGATGGGCGTGGGGGGAGGGGGCTAGTTGCCTTCCAATAGCTCCGGACTATTAAAAATGGCACTAGCCCTTTGAATTTTTAACCGAATGAGCCTGTTTTGAAGTTTCTACTACAAAAGTCTTATATGCCCCAGGGCATAACTTAAAACCCTTGCCCTGAGGGTTTTTTGGGAGTGTCCTCCTCAAAAACCTATTTTCTATCTGGAAATCAACTACGTTGAACAAAATGGGTACCTCACAATTTTGATTGGATGTGTTTGGGGAAAAGATGGGCGTGGGGGGCTAATTGCCCTCCAATCACTTTCAACTATTGAAAAGTGCACTAGCCCTGTGAAATTCAATCGAATAAGCTATTTTTAAGTTTCTACGACAACGCCTTCAATAAATAGCTTATATGCCCGGGCATAACTTAAAACCCGTCCCTTAAGGGTTGTGTGGGAGTCTCCTCCTCAAAAAAACATTTTATAACTGGTAATAAACAAAGCAGAACAAATTTGAAGTCTCAATATTTTGATTCGATGTGTTTAGGGGAAATTGGGCGCGGGGGGGGGGGGCTAGTTTCCCTTCAATTCCTTTCGACTATTAAAAGGGCACAAGCCCATTTAATTTCCAATCGAAATAGCCTGTTTTGAAGTTTCTACGACCACGGCTTCAATAAAAACCTTATATGCCCCCATGGCATAACTTAAAGCCCTTGCCCTGAGGGTTGTGGGGGAGTATCCTCCTCATAAACATACTTTCTATCTGGAAATCAACAAAGCAGAACAAAATTGCCATCTCACAATTTTGATTGGATGTGTTTGGGGGAATGATGGGCGTGTGGGGGGGGGGGGGGGGTCTAGTTGCCCTCCAATCACTTTCGACTATTAAAAAGGGCACTGGTCATTTAAATATCCAATCGACTGAGCCTTTTTTGAAGTTTCTACGACAACGCTTTCTATAAAAACCTTTTATTTCCCCAGGGCACAACTTAAAACTCTTGCCCCAAGGGTTGTGGAGGAGTGTCCTCCTCAAAAAGATATTTTCTATCTGGAAATCAACTACGCTGACAAAATTTCCATCGCAAAATTTTGATTGAAAGTGTTTGGGGGATTGATGGGCATTGGGGGGGGGGGGGCTTGTTGCTCTGCAATCACTCTGGACTATTAAAAAGGGCACTAGTCCTATGAAGGTCTAATCGAATAAGTCTGTTTTGAAGTTTATACGACAACGCCTTCTATATAAAGCCTTGGATGCCCCCAGGACATAACTTAAAACCCTTGCCCTGAGGGTTTTGTGGGAGTTTCCTCCTCAAAAACCTATTTTCTATCTTGAAATAAACTACGCTGAACAAAATTAGCTATCTCAAAATTTTGGTTGGATGTGTTTGGGGGAATGACGGGTGTGGTCGGGGAGGCTAGTTGCCTTCCAATCACTTTCAAATATTAAAAAGGGCAATAGCCCTTTGAATTTCAAATTAAATGAGGCTGTTTTGAAGTTTCTGCGACAACGCCTTTTATAAAAGCCTTAGATGCCCCCAGGGAATAACATACCACCCAGGACCTGAGGGGTGGGGGGGAGTGTTCTCCTCAAAAACCACTTTTCTTTCTAGAAATCAACTATGTGGAACAAAATGGCTGTCTCAAAATTTTATTTGGATGTGTTTGGAGGAAAGACGGGTGTGGGGGGAGGGGCTAGTTGCCCTCCAATCACTGTTGACTCTTTAAAAGTGCACTAGCCCTTTGAATTTCAATCGAATAAGCCTTTTTTGAAGTTTCTACGACAACGCCTTCTATAAAAACCTTATATGCCCCCATGGTATGTCCTCCTCAAAAACACCTTTTTCTATGCGAAAATCAACTACGCTGAAAGAAATAGCTTTCTCACAATTTTGATTGGATATGTTTAGGGGAATGATGGACGTGGGGGGTCTAGTTGCCCTCCAATCACTTTCGACTATTAAAAATGGCACTAACCCTTTTAATTTTCAATCGAATGAGCCTGTTTTGAAGTTTTTACGACAACGCCTTCTACAAAAACCTTATATGCCCCCAGGACATAACTTAAAACACTTGCCCCAAGGGTTGTGGGGGAGTGTCCTCCTCAAAAAGATATTTTCTATCTGGAAATCAGCTACGCTGACAAAATGCCTATCTCAAAATTTTGATCGGATGTGTTTCTGGGAATGATGGGCGTGGGGGGAGGGGGCTAGTTGCCCTCCAATAGCTCTGGACTATTAAAAATGGTCCGGTACAATCACTTTCGACTATTGAAAAGTGCACTAGCCCTTTGAAATTCAATCGAATAAGCTTTTTTGAAGTTTCTACGACAACGCCTTCTATAAAAACCTTATATGCCCCCAGGGCATAACTTAAAACCCTTGCCCTGAGGGTTTTGGGGGAGTATCCTCCTCGAAAAAACATTTTCGATCTTGAAATAAACTACGCTGAACAAAAGGGCTATCTCAAAATTGTGATTGGATGTGTGTCGGGGACAATGGGCGCGGGGGGGGGGCTAGTGGCCCTTCAATTCCTTTCGACTATTAAAAGGGCACTAGCCCTTTGAATTTCCAATCGAAAGAGACTGTTTTGAAGTTTCTACGACCACGGCTTCAATAAAAACCTTATATGTCCCCAGGGCATAACTTAAAGCCCTTGCCCTGAGGGTTGTGGGGGACTATCCTCCTCATAAACATACTTTCTATCTGGAAATCAACAAAGCAGAACAAAATTGCCATCTCACAATTTTGATTGGATGTGTTTGGGGGAATGATGGGCGTGTGTGTGGGGGGGGGGGTCTAGTTGCCCTCCAATCACTTTCGACTATTAAAAAGGGCACTGGTCATTTGAATATCCAATCGAATAAGCCTTTTTTGAAATTTCTACGGCAACGCTTTCTAAAAAAACCTTTTATTTCCCCAGGGCACAACTTAAAACTCTTGCCCCAAGGGTTGTGGTGGAGTGTCCTCCTCAAAAAGATATTTTCTATCTGGAAATCAACTACGCTGACAAAATTTCCATCGCAAAATTTTGATTGAATGTGTTTGGGGGATTGATGGGCATTGGGGGGGGGGGCTTGTTGCCCAGCAATCACTCTGGACTATTAAAAAGGGCACTAGTCCTTGAATTTCTAATCGAATAAGTCTGTTTAGAAGTTTCTATGACAACACCTTCTATATAAAGCATTGGATGCCCCCAGGACATAACTTAAAACCCTTTCCCTGAGGGTTTTGGGGGAGTGTCCTCCTCAAAAACCTATTTTCTATCTTGAAATAAACTAAGCTAAACAAAATTGGCTATCTCATAATTTTGATTGGATGTTTTTGGGAGAATGATGGGCGTGGGGGGGGGGCTAGTTTCCCTCCAATCCCTTTTAACTATTAAAAGGGCACTAGCCCTTTGCATTTCCAATCGAATGAGCCTGTTTTGAAGTTTCTACGGCCACGCCTTCAATAAAAAGCTTATATGCCCCCATGGCATAACTTAAAACCCTTGCCCGGAGGGTTGTGGGGGAGTTTCCTCCTCAAACACATATTTTCTATCTGGAAATCAACAACACTGAACAAAATGGCTATCTCAAAATTTTGATTGGATGTGTTTGGGGGACTGATGGGCGTGGGGGGCTAGCTGCCCTCAAATCACTATTAACTATTAAAAAAGGAACTAGTCCTTTGAATTTCCAATCGAATGAGCTTTTATTGAAGTTTCTACAACAACACCTTCTGTAAAAACCTTACATGCCCCCAGGGCATAACTTAACACGCTTGCCCCTAGGGTTGTGGGGGAGTGTCCTCCTCAAAAAGATATTTTCTATCTGGAAATCAGCTATGATGACAAAATGCCTATCTCAAAATTTTGATCGGATGTGTTAGGTGGAATGATGGGCGTAGGGGGGGGGGGCTAGTTGCCCACCAATTTCTCTGGACTATTAAAAAGGGTAGTAACCCTATGAATTTCCAATGGAATGAGCCTGTTTTGAAGTTTCTACGAAAACACTTTCTATAAAAACCTTATATACCCCCAGGGCATAGCTTAAAACTCTTGCCCCAAGTGTTTTGGGGGAGTGTCCTCCTCAAACCCCTATTTTCTATCTGGAAATCAACTACGTAGAACAAAATGATTATGTCACAATTTTGATTGGGTGTGTTTGGGGGAAAGATGGGCGTGGGGAGGGGGGCTAGTTGCCCTCCAATCACTTTTGACTATTAAAAAGGGCACCAGCCCTTTGAATTTCCAATCGAATGAGCCTTTTTTGAAGTTTCTACGAAAACGTCTTCTATAAATACCTTATATGCCCCCAGGGCATAACTTAAAACCCTTGCCCTGAGGGTTGTGGGGGAGTCTCCTCCTCAAAAACACATTTTCTATCTTGAAATAAACTACGCGGAACAAAATGGCTATCTCAAAAATTCATTTGTTGTGTGTGAGGGAATGATGGGCGGGGAGGAAGGGGCCGGGCTAGTAGCCCTCCAATCACTTTCAACTATTACAAGGGCACTAGCCCTTTAAATTTCCAATTGAATGAGCCCCTTTTGAAGTTTTCTACGACAACGCCTTCAATAAAAACCTTATATGCCCCCAGGGCATAACTTAAAACCCTTGCCCTGAGGTTTGTGGGGGAGTGTACTCCTCAAAAACATATTTTCTATCTAGAAATCAATTACGCTGAACAAAATAGCTATCTCACAATTTTTATTGGATGTGTTTGGGGGACTGATTGGCGTAAGGTGGGGGGGCTAGTTGCCCTCCAATCACTTTCGACTATTAAAAAGGGCACTAAAACTCTCGATTTCCAATAGAATGAACCCCTTTTGAAGACTCTACGACAACCCGTTCTATATGAAGTGCCCTGCCTTAAAGAAAAAAAATAATAAACTGTAGATTGTGTCAACATTGATCTAATATGCCCTCAGGGCATAAGTTAAAAACCTTGCCCTAAGGGTTGTGGGGGAGTGTCTTCCTCAAAAAGATATTTTTTATTTGGAAATCAACTACGCTGAACAAAATGGCTATCTCAAAATTTCGATTGGATGTGTTTGGGGGACTGATGGGCATGGGGGAGCTAGCTGCCCTCCAGTCACTTTCGACTATTAAAAAGGGCACTAGTCACTCCAATTTCCAATTGAATGAGCCCTTTTCGAAGTCCTACGACAACTCGTTCGATACGAAGTGCCCGGGTATGAAGAAAAAACAAAAAACAAAAAAGACACATTGCGCCCACATCGTTCTTTACTTAGACAGCGCTAGAGCGCTGCCTATGATACTTTCCAGACCTCTCACCAACCGACTGCCATCTTTTCAAGCACTTTGATAGCTCTCTTACTGGTAGAAACTTCGTCAATATGGACAGAAAAGGCTTTCGTCGACTTTACAAAATCCCGAGCCCCACATTTTTATGCCGACAGAATTAATTGAATTGTGTTACGTTCGTTAAAGTGCAGTAAACAAAATGCCGCTTATTTTGATAAATTCTATTAAGTAATCAGTGAGATGAAAATACTCATAAAATCGGACAAAGCCTTTGAATTCTCCGAAATAATCAGCTAAGTTTCACGAATTGATATATAATTATCAGTAACAATCAGTTATTCAGTTATTCAAAATAATGATCAGTTTTTCAGTGTAGTATATTTAGTCTGTAGTCCATTCGATCACACAGAACGATTCTGCATGGGTTGGAAAACACCAACATTATGCAGATTTGCCTTTTCCTGTAGTAGTCATAGACAGCGCAATCGCACTGCCTAAGTAAAAAACGATGATGGCATAATGTATATTTTATTTTTCCATACCAGGGCACTTCCTATCGAGTGAGTTGTAGAAACTTCGAAAAGGGCTCATTCGATTGGAAATTGGTGTCGGTAGTGCCCTTTTTAATAGTCGAAAGTGATTGAAGGGCAACTATCCCCCCCCACGCCCATCATTCCCCCGAACACATCCAATCACTTCGAAAAGGGCTCATTCAATTGGAAATTGGAGTGGCTTGTGCTCTTTGTAATACTCGAAAGTGATTGGAAGGCAACTAACACCCCATCCACGCCCAACATTTCCCCAAAAACATCCAATCAAAATTATGAGATAGCCATTTTGTCAGCGTAGTTGATTTCCAGACAAAACTTATGTTTTTGAGGAGGACACTATAGACATTTTGTTCAACTTAGTTCTAAGTTCTGGAAATTAGGCCTTTGAGGATTACCAACCCCCCCTCCCCAGCCCTAAGGGCAAGTGCTGTAAGATATGCCCTGTGGGCATATTAAGTTTCATCGAACGCGTTGTTGCAGAAACTTCAAAAAGGGCTCATTCGACTGGAAATTTAAATGGTTAGTGCCCTTTTTATTAGTCGAAAGTGATTGGAAGGCAACCAACACCCCTTCCACACCCCCCCATTTCCCCAAACACATCAACTCAACATTTTGAGATAGCCATTTTGTTCCACGCAGATTAAAGCTCAGGAAATTTTACCTTTGAGCAGGACACTCCCCCCACAGTCTCCAGAGCAAGGGTTATAAGTTATGCCCTGGGGGTATATAAGGTTTATATTGAAATCTTTGTCCTAAAAAATTGAAAAAGGCTCATTCGATTGGAAATTGAAAAGGGTAGTGCCTTTTTTAATAGTTATTAAATAAAAAAAACAAGTTTTTTAAACTGGAAGTAAGGAGCGCCATTAAAACTTAAAACGAAAAGAAATTATTCCGTATGTGAAAGGGGCTGTCCCTCCTCAACGCTTCGCTCTTTTCGCTAAAGTTTTTTATTTTTTTAAAAAATAAATCTGTGAGAAAGAGTCAAACTTTAACGTAAAGAGCGAGGTGTTGAGGAGGGGACAGCCCCTTTCATATACGGAATAATTTTTGTTCGTTTTAAGTTTTAATGTCGCTCCTTACTTTCAGTTTAAAAAACTTGTTTTTTTTTATTTAATTTCTGATCGTTTTTTAGTTAATGCAGCTTTTATTTTGACTCACCGTCATTGAATAAGCAAACAAAATTTGTATAGAAATTTTAATTTTATTTTGCTAAATGGATATCTCTAAATTTGGTTATGACGTAATTTACAAATTAACTTACGTAACTAACTTCTAAATTCGTATATTTTTCTTCTGGCAAAAAATACAAAGTTGCAGATTTTTGTGAGAAGGGTTTTCAAAAATATGATGGGCCAGTGCAGAAAAAGCTTCTTCCTCCTTAAGCTTTGTCTTTTTAAGGCAGGCATCAATGGAATCATGTGGTGATACCTATATAGGTCGTACCATGAGATCTCTACATCACCGATTAAAAGAACATGCTGATTCCATTGATGCCTGCCTTAAAAAGACAAAGCTTAAGGAGGAAGATACTTTTTCTGCACTGGCCCATCATATTTTTGAAAACCCTTCTCATTCCGTTGATTTTGAACAGGCTCAACTTATTGCTATTGTTCCACAACTCTTAAAGCAGAAAATCAGAGAAGCTCTGGAAATTGATAAAAACAAACCAGCCATTAATAAAGACAATGGAGAGTACTGCATCAGTGAAATTTGGGAACCCATACCCTTAGGCTAAGAACTCGCAAAAAACTCCACCCTACTTTTATAGACCCAACCTTTTTGAGATCGAAAAGGATAGTGGCCATCACCGCCTTTACCGTACCACAGCAAGTTCCAAAACCATAGGTCCAAGTTTAACTTAGTATTAGTACTTTTCAGTGATTTCGGTTCTATTTTGTTTATTTATTATATATTTTTGTAAGTTATGAAGTTAAACATGATGAGGACAGACACAAGTCCTGTCAAAATTATCGTTCTAAGATAACACAATGCCTGACATCCATAGCTTAGGTAAGCTTATTACCATTATCATGTAAAAGAGTCAGGTTTGCCTCAGAGAATATATTAATTTACCTTCCCCCATGAAATCTTCCTTCATGGACAAATCCTCCAACATAAGCCCCGACCCCCCCCCCCTACTACCAGCAAAAAACCCTCCTGAAAACGTCTGTATACTTCCCAATAACCAATACTATACATTAACATTGGGTAAAGTTCATTTCTTTTAGCCCTCCCCCCGGGAAATTCGGGGGGTTAAGTAATCCTACAAGATATATTTATCATATTTTCGACCATGCTGTATAAAATGGCTATCTCAAAAATTTTATCAGGTGACTTTGGGAAAAAAATTAGAGTGGGAGGGGGCCTAGTTGCCCTCCATTTTTTGTCACTTAAAAATGGCACTAGAACGTTTAATTTCCACTCCAATGAGTCCTCCCACGGTATTCTAGGACCACTGGGTCGATACGATCATCCTTGGGGAAAAAAAACAAATAAACACGCATCCGTGATCTTTCTTCTGGCAAAAAAGGCAAAATTCCACATTTTTTTTTAGATAGGTGCTTGAAATCTCTACAGTTGGGTTCTCTAATACGCTGAATATGATAGTGTGATTTTTATTAAGGTTCTATAATTTTTAGGGGGTCTTTCCCCCTTTTTTTGAAAATCAGCCAAATTTTCTCAGGCACGTAACTTTTGATGGGTATTACTAAACTTGATGAAAGTTAAATATTTGAAATCAGCATTGAAATCTGATTCTTTTGATGTATCTATTGGTATCAAAAACCCGTTTTCTAGAATTTCGGTTACCATTGAGCCGGGTCGCTCCTTACTTACAGTTCGTTACCACGAACTGTTTGAAAAGTGATTGGAGAGCGACTAACGCCCCTCTCATGCCCACCATTTACCCAATCACATCCAATCAAAATTTTGAGATATCTATTTTGTTCAACGTAGTTAAAACTTCTGTAAATTAGGTCTTTTAGGATGATAAGTCCCTCAGAGTCCTCAGTGCAAGGGTTGTAAGTTATACCCTGGGGCATATAAGGTTTATATAGAAATTTATTGTTGAAATTTCAAAAAGGGCTTATTTGATTGAAAATTGATTTTGCCCTTTTTAATAGTCGAAAGTGAGTGGAGAGTAATTATCCTCCTCTCATGTCCACCATTTCTCCAAAAACATTCAATCAAAGTTTAGAGATAGCCATTTTGTTCAACGTAGTTGAAAATTCTGGAAATTAGGTATTTAAGGATGAAAAACCCCCCAGAGGCCCCAGGGCGAAGGTTGTAAGTTATACCATGGGGGCCAATAAGGTTTTTTATAGATAAAGTTGTCGTAAAACTTCAAAAGGGGCTCATTCAATTGAAAATTGAGAGGGCTAGTGCCCTTTTTAACAGTCGAAAGGGATTGGAGGGTAACTAACCCCCCTCTCACGCCCACCATTCCTCCAAACACATCCAATCAAAATTTTCCGATAGCCATTTTGTTCAACTTAGTAGAATGTTCTGGGAGTTCGGTCTTTTAGAATGACATCCCCCCCCCCCCTTCAGCCCTCAAGGCAATGGTTGTAAGTTATGCTCTGGGGGCATGTAAAGTTTTTATTGAAAGTGTTATCTTTCACTAAAAGTGCAACTGTTGGCCTTGGGAAGGCAAACGGGTTTTGAGCCCAACTTATGTTAATTTCTTGTCGTTTTGAATTTGACTCAGTTATTTATTGTAATTTCTGTTCGTTTTGGTTTCATTTATTTATCGATGCTGATTTTTGGTAGTTTTACGCTTGGTAGATTATTTGATTTTATTTTTGCTCATTTTTTGTTTAATGGAGTTCTTTACCCCAAACACATCCAATCAAATTTTTAGATAGCCATTTTGTTCAGTGTAGTTGATTTCCAGATAGAAAATATGTTTTTGAGGAGGACACTCTCCCACAACCCTCAGTGCAAGGGTTTTAAGTTGTACCCTGGGTGCATATAAGGTTTTATAGAAGGCATCGTCGTAGAAACTTCAAAAGAGGCTCATTCGATTGGAAATTCAAAGGGCTAGTGCCCTTTTTAATAGTCGAAAGTGATTGGAGGGCACCTAGCCCCCCACGCCCATCATTCCCCAAAACACATCCAATCAAAATTTTGATATAGCCATTTTGTTCAGCGTAGGCTAGTTGATTTCCAGATAGAAAATATGTGTTTGAGGAGGACACTCCCCCGCAACCCTCAGGGCAAGGGCTAGAAGTTATGCACTGGGGAAATATAAGGTTTTTTGAGGAGGACAACCCCCACAACCCTAAGGACAATGATTTTAAGTTATGCCCTGGGGGTATATAAGGTTTTTATAGAAGGCTTTGTCGAAGAAACTTCAAAAGAGGCTCATTCGGTTGGAAATTCAAAAGAATAGTGCCCTTTTTAATAGTTTCAAGGGATTGAAGGGCAGCGAGTCCCCCCCACAGCCTTCAGTCCCCCAACAACATCCAATCAAAATTTTGAGATAGCCAGTTTGTTCAGCGGAGTTGATTTCCAGATAGAAAATGTGTTTTTGAGGAGGACACTCCCCCACAACCCTCAGGGCAAGGGTGAGAAGTTGTGCACTGGGGGAATATAAGTTTTTTATTGAAATCTTTGTCGTAGAAACTTGAAAAAAGGCTCATTCAATATAAAATTCGATTAAAATTCAAAGAAAAAACTTTGCACTTTACTGAAAAAAATAAAAATGATTTTATTTTATAACTTTAATAAATAAAGTAATATTAACATTTTGATTTACAAATATCAGTATGTGAATATTAAACTGACTATGCGCATTCATTTGTATTTTTTCAGTAAAGTGCAAATTTTGTTCTGGCCTTCGGAAGGCATAGGGGTTTTGCGCCAAATTATTTTAATTTCTGCTCGTTTTGAGTTTGACTCGGTTATTTATTGTAATTTCTGTTCGTTTTGGGTTTTATCTATTTACCGATGCTGATTTGTGGTAGTTTAACCCTTGGTAGATTATTTGATTTTATTTTTGCTCATTTTTTGTTTAATGGAGTTCTTTACTTTTCTTTGAAAAACTTATTTTGTGGAAAAAGTTTTTTTAATTAATTGCCAAAAAATGGCAGAACGCTAAGCATACTCAATCTGGAATGCTTTGAGATACTGGCTAAACCCTGAATAGGTACACTCAGGCACAACATTTGGGAGGGGGTAGATTATTTTTCCTAGAGATGGGGACGTGTGTTTTCAGGCTACTATTTTTAATTTTTCCAGGGGTCATTTTGATTAATTTAGGGGGAGGGTGAAGTAACCACTCGCTTCCTATGAAAATGTGACCCAGGGCATAGACTGAACAAAAATCGGTAAATGGACTAAACAGACACTCTGCATACTTTATTAGGTTCAAAAGGAACCAATGATTGTAAAAATATAGCTAAAATTCTGAGCAATTATGAAAATAGTGACGGTCACATAACTTGCTTTCAATTTGTGTTTTCAGAATTCTACATATTTAGGGAAATGCTATGAGCCAGTTTGTTTGAACCTATCAAGGCCGAATCAAAGGGAGGGGAGAGCTAGAGTATTTGACCCCCCCCTCCGAAATGTTTTTCCGACTCGTAATAACGTAACAAAATGAATATAAACAAATTTTTGATGTGTTTTTGTGACCCCCCCCCAAATAAAAACATTTTTTTAATCGTTTCCTGAGGGATATTATCCCCGAAAACCTTGCTGTTGATTAGAGGCAACGCTCTAGCGTTGCTTATAGTAAAGGCCATATGGCTCCAATGTTTTATTATTTATTTTTTTTTTCCAGAGGCACTTCATACGGAAGAGGTCGTCGTAGAAACTTCAACGGGGGCTTATTCGATTCGTAATCAAGAGATCTAGTGCCCTTTTCAATAGTCGAAAATGATTGGAGGGCAACTAACCCCCGCACGCCAATCATTCCCCCAAACACATCTAATCAAAATTATGAGATAGCCATTTCGTTCAGCGTAGTTGATTTCCAGATAGAAAATATATTTTTGAGGAGGACACTCCCCCACAACGCTCAGGGCAAGAGTTTTAAGTTATGCCCTGTGGGCATATAAGGTTCGTATAGAAGGCGTTGTCGTATAAACTTCAAAACAGGCTCATTCGATTGGAAATTCAAAGGGCTGGTGCCCTTTTCAATAGTCGAAAGTGATTGGAGGGCAACTATCCCCTCCACGCCCATAATTCCCCCAAACACACCCAATCAAAATTTGGAGATATCCATTTTGTTCAGCGTAGTTGATTTCCATATAGAAAATATTTTTTTTAGGAGGACACTCCCCCACAACCCTCAAGGCAAGGGTTTTAAGTTATGCCCTGAGGGCATTTAAGGTTTTTCTAGAAGGCGTTGTCATAGAAACTTAAAAAAAGGCTCTTTCGATTGGGAATTCAAAGGGATCGTGCCCTTTTTAATAGTAGAAAGTGATTAGAGGGCAACTAGCCCCCCCACGCCCATCATTCCCCCAAACACATCCAATCAAAATTTTGAGATAGCCATTTTGTTCAGCGAAGTTGATTTCCCAATAGAAAATATTTTTTTTAGGAGGACAATCCCCCACATCCCTCAGGGCAAGGGTTTTAAGTTACGCCCTGGGGACATATAAGGTTTTTATGGAAGGCGAAGTCGTAGAAACTTCAAAAAAGGCTCTTTTGATTAGAAATTCAAAGAGCTAGTGCTCTTTTTAATAGTCGAAATTGATTGGAGGGCAACTAGCCCCCCACCCATCATTCCTCAGAACACATCCAATCAAAATTTTGAGATAGCCATTTTGTTCAGCGTAGTTGATTTCCAGATAGAAAAAATATTTTTGAGGAGGACACTCACCCACAACCCTTAGGGCAAGGGTTTTAAGTTATGTCCTGGGGCATATAGGGTTTTTATAGAAGGCGTTTTCGTAGAAACTTCAAAACAGGCTCATTCGATTGGAAACTCAAAGGGCTAGTCCCTTTTTAATAGTCGAAAGTGACTTGAGGGCAACTAATTCCCCTCTCACGCCCACCTTTTCCCCAAACACATCCAATCAAAATTTTGAGACAGCCATTTTATTAAACGTAGTTTTAAGTTCTGGAAATTAGGTCTTTGAGGATGACAACTTCCCCACAGCCCTCAAGTCAAGGGTTTTAAGTTATGCCCTGGGGGCATATAAGGTTTTGCATAGACAGCATTGTCGTATAAACTTCAGAGAGGGCTCATTTGATTGGAAATTGAAAGTTCTAGTTCACTTTTTAAGCGTCAAAAGATGTCTGATGGTAACCAGCTGCACCCTCCCCCCCCTAAACCCTATTTTCCCAAATACATCCAATAAAAATTTTAAGATAGCTATTTTGTTAAAAATAGTTCAAGGATCATATACAAAAATTCCGGTATTGACACAACCCACCAGGGCCCAGGGGCAGGCGTTATAAGTTATGCCCTGGGGGCATATATGGGTCTTATGAAAGGGATGCTCGTATTAACTTCAAAGAGGTATCGTTTGATTGAAAATCAGAAGTTCTAGTTCACTTTTTAAGAGTCAAAAGAGATTGGAGGGAACCTAGATCCCCCCCCTCCTGGGCCTTTTTTCCTCAAACCCATCCGATAAGAACTTTGAGGTAGCTTTTTTTTAAAAACCCATCCGATAAGAACTTTGAGATAGCTTTTTTTTTTTAAATAGTTCATAGAACATATAACGAAAGCTCAGGGGTCAACACAGCCCCCTCCAGGGCCCGAGGGCAGGTGTTGTAAGTTATGCCCTTGGGGAATATATGTTTCTTATTGAAGGGATGCTCATAAAAAATTCAGAGATGGTTCATTTGATTGGACATTGAAAGTTCTAGTTATGGTTTTTCGAGTCAAAAGATTTTGGAGGGCAACTCGCCCCCCCCCCCACGCCCCTTTTCCCCAAATGCATCCAATAAAATTTTAGGATATGCATTAAGTTAAAAATTTCTCAAAAGTCAGATAACAAAAACTCAGGTGTCGTCACAACCCCCCAGGGCCCGGGGCAGGCGTTTTAAGTTATGCGCTGGGGCATATATTGTTCGTATGAAAGGGATGCTCGTATAAACTTCAGAGAGGGCACATTTGATTGGATATTGAAATCCAGCTCTTTTTAAGAGTCAACAGTGAACAGAGGGCAACTGGCCCCCAAACTCTTTCCCCCAAATACATCTGATAAAAAAATTTGAGGTAGCCATTTTGTTAAAAATAATTCAAAGATCATATAACAAAACTGCTTTACGTATGGTCATTTCGTTAAAAATAGTTCAAAGGTCAGATAAGAAAAACTCCTGTGTCGACATCAACCCCCTCCCCCTACACAACCCCCATATATGCCCCCTCTAGGGGCATATATGGTTCTTATGGAAGATGTACTCGAATAAACTTCAGAGAGGGTTCATTTGAATAGAAATTTAAAATTGTAGTTCATTTTCTCAGAGTGAAAAAGATCACAGGGGAACTAGCCCCTCCCACCCTCCACGCCTTTGGGAGTATTGGATGGATAAACCCATCCGATAAAAATTTCAGGTGACCATTTTGTTAAAAATAGTTCAACCATGAGATATTGAAACTCCAGGGTCGACACAACCTCCCAGAGTCCAGGGACAGGCGTTATTAGTTATACTCTGGGGATTTATATGGTTTTTATAGAAGGGATACTCGTATAAACTTCTAGTGGGCCCATTTGATTGAAAATAGAAAGTTCTAGATCACTTTTAAAGAGTCAAAAGAGACCGAAGCTTAATCTAGTCACCCCAACCCCTTTTTCCCCTAACCCGTCCGAGAAAAATTTTGAGATAGCAATTTTTTTAAAAATAGTTCAGCCATCAGATAATAAAAATTCTGAGGTTGACACAAACCCATTTTTTCACTTTGATATTGTTACTTGGATATCAGTTTTGATACTTTGATTAATATTTGATATTTTTTTTAATTTTTATTTTGAAATAAATAATTTTTAAAAACTTTAAATTTTTTGTAATCAAAAACGAACAAAATTTAATTAAAAAAAAAACTTTCCGAAAAAATATTTTTTTCAAAGAAAAGTAACTACATTTTTAAAATTAAGCTCAGAATATAGAATTTCCTTTTAAAATTCAAAATAAAAACGACCAGAAATTACTATTGAAGAATAAATGAAACCCAAAACGAACAGAAATTAAATAAACAATCGTTGCAAAAATATACAACATGTAATAATACAAATGAAAAAATAAATCTTAAAGTGAGTAATACTTCGATTGAACATAAGTATCGACTTTAAGACGAAAAAAATATTTTCCTACTTACGTATAAGTGAAACTAGAAACAAACAGATATTGAATAAAAGATCAATACAAACAAACATACAATAGATATTAACGCAAGTTAATAAATTAAATCTTAAAACGAGTGAAACTTAAATAAAATATGCAAATTAAGCTTGAAACAAACAAAAATCACCACAAACAAGAGTTTGGGTATGACCTCCTTCTCTCACTGCAAAAGTCTAAGACCTACTGCGTCATTGGCGCTTTAATGAAAACTATATACGTCTTGAACAGTATTGGAAAGTATTAACAACATCAAATTGAATATTGGATATATGATGATATTAATTTTTGAAAGATCCATCAGTTCAAGAATTTATTTCACTGTAATTGTATTTTTATTTTCAATGTTGTAGGAACTAGAGGAGAAAGTATTTGTAATAGTATCTGTTTTCAGTTAAGCGCCAATGACGCAGTAGGCTTTTGGTTTTTATTTACAGTTAGGAAAGGAGGCAGTATCCAATCATTTGTTTATAGGGAAACTATATTCGTCTTTAGCAACTTTAAAAATAGCTAATAAATTAAACTGAATATTTGATGTCTAATAGTATTAATTACTGAAAGCTCATCAGTTCAAAATGTTATTATAATTTTAATGTCTATTTTCAGATATATGTACAAAAGAAAATATTTGTCACAAAATTGGATTTCAGTAAAGCGCCAATGACGCAGTAGGTAAGATTAAATGAAAATAAAACTAAAGATAATCAATATTTACAGCTGATGAAACAAGAACAAAAATAGTGATGTCTTTCGTTCCTGACCTGAGTTGAGACTACTGAAAAAATATAAATGTTTTTACTTTTATAACTTTAATAAATCAAATAATATTAACGTTTTGATTACTAAATATCAGTATATGTATATTAAACTGACAATACACATCCATTTCTATTTTTTTTTCAGTAAAGTGCAAATTATGTTCTGGCCTTGGGAAGACATAGGGGTTTTGAGCCCTACTCATGTTAATTTCTGCTCGTTTTGAGTTTGACTCGGTTATTTATTGCAATTTCTGTTCGTTTTGGGTTTCATTTATTTATCGATGGTGATTTGTCGTAGTTTCACGCTTGGTAGATTATTTGATTATATTTTTGTTTATTTTTTGTTTAATGGAGCTATTTACTTTTCTTTGAAAAACTTATTTTGTGGAAAAAGTTTTTTTGATTAATTTATGTTCGTTTTATATTGACATAGTCTTTACAGGGAAAAAGAAAATAATACTTTAAATCTTTTTGTTTTTTTAAGACTTTATAGTTTGACCTCCTATTTGTATGCTGGAGACAAATTTTCAGCAATTTTTAACAATATACACCCTTTTAAAAATCTGGACACAAATAGTAGTGTTTAATTTAGTTTCATACCTCCTCTAGTTGACCTGAAATGGAAAACTTGATACCATTAGCCAAAAAAAAATCTGTTTAATTTCTTTGATAGCTTGGATACACTTATGCTATTTTGATTTGGTTAAATTTTAAGAGCAGAAGTAGTCCCTAAAGTTTGAAAATAATTCCCTTAGTCGTTCTTGGGATACTGCTGAGATTCCTTATTGGGAATTATCATTAACACTGTGCATTTTGATTTAATCTTAAGGCAACATTTAGTTTTTAAACATAATGGGCAAACGGAAGGGGGACTAGTTGACCTCCAATCAGTTTCGACTATAAAAAAGGGCATTAGCCCTTTCTATTTTCAATCGAATGAGCCCTTTTCAAAGTTCCTACGACAACTTCTTCGATACGAAGTGCCCTGGTTTAGACAAAAGAAAAAAAAAATAAATTGTGCCCACATCGATCTTTACTAAAATAATATCATGCCTTCCAATCACTTTCGACTATTGAAAAGGGCACTAGCCCTTTAAATTTCCAATTGAAAGAGCCCTTTTTGAGTTTCTACGACAACGCTTTCTACAAACACCTTATATGCCCCAGGGCATAAATTACAACCCTTGCCCTGAGGGCTGTGAGGAGGTTTTACGTTAAGACAACGGCTATCTCAAAATTTTGATTGGATGTGTTTGGGGAAATAACGGGCGTGAGAGGGCCGTTAGTTGCTCTCCAATCACTTTCAACTATTAAAAAAGGCACTAGCAATTTCAATTTCTAATTGAATGAGCCCTTTTGAATTTTTTACGACAGCTCTTTCAATGAAAACCTTATATGCCCCCCGGGTATAACTTACAAACCGTGCCGTGTGGGCTGGGGGGGGGGGTTTCATCCTCAAAGACCAAATTTCCAGATCTTTAAACTACGTTGTAGAAAATTTCTATCTCAAAAATTTGATTGGATGTGTTTGGGGAAATGGTGGGGTTTGAGAGGGGGGTTAGTTGCCCTCCAAACACTTCCGACTATTGAAAAGCCCACTAGCCCTGTCAATTTCCAATCGAATCAGCCCTTTTTGAAGTTTCTACGACATTGACTTAGTTTAACATATTCTCTGGAAATTTAAATTGAAAACCCTTAATGTTGCTAAGGATACACTATTTTGACAGCATGGACGACTTTGATTAAGTTCAACATCACCCTTAACGTTCTCTGGAAGTTCCAACTGAATACCATTATTGTACTTGATATATTGCAGACATACCATTTTGACAACCTGGATGCACATATTGATTGTTGATTCAATTCAACATCCCAGTCAACATTCCCTGACAGTTTCAACTTAATATCCTTAGCTGCTTCTGAGGTATTGTGGATAGGGCCCTTTGACAACCTGGATGTATGTGGGACCTTTTGACTTAGTTCAAAATCCCCTCATCATTCTTTGAAAGTCTTAACTAAATACTTCAGGTTCTTCCTGAAATATTCTAGTTCCAGCAATATGAAAACATGGCTGCACAAAAATTCTTTTTATTTAGTTCAGTACCCCCCCCCCAAAAAAAAATCTCTGAAAATTTCGATTTAAGACCCTTAGCTGTTGCTGATAAATTTTAGATACTACCTTTTGACACCCTAGATGCTGATAGTGCCTTTTGATGTAGTGTGCCCGTTTGTAGGCCTTTGTGGTTGAAACAACCACTCAGAACCTGGGGGCAAGATCTGTAAGTTATACCCTGAAGGCATAAAAGGTTCTTGGGGAAAGGGTGGTCGCATAAACTTTAGAGAAGGCTCATTTAATTTAAAATTGAAAGTTCTAATTCCTTTTTAAGAGTCAAAAGTTAAGTACCACTCTCGATGCCTTATTTTCACCAAACTCATTTAATTGAAATTAAGAGATTGCCAATTTATTTCAAAGTAGTCCAATGAACATACAAAAATGCCTCCAGTGCTAACAAAAACCATCAGAGCTCTTGGGCAACTGTTTTAAGTTATGTCCGGGGGCATATAAGGTTCTTATGGAATGGGTATTCGTATAAATTTTAGATGGGGCTCATTTGATTGAAACTGGAAGTTAAAGTGCCCTTTTTAAGTCAAAAACAATTTGAAGGCAACCAGTCCCCCCCTGACCCCATGATTTTCCAAAACAAACATCCAGTGAAAATTTTGAGAAGTTTATTTCTTCAGCATTTTTGAAGGGTCCAGTAATTAAGGAAGTTGGCTCATCCCCCCTAGTCCTCAGGGAAAGGTCTGTAAGTTAGGTAATTCGTTCATTGTTTACTTATAGTATATATTATTGAGAAAAGTACACATTTTTGACCTTTACTTTCCAAAAAGATGAAGGAAATTCAGGTGAAGATCTCACAGAATGTAGAGCGGAGAGTTAAACTAAATATAAACACATTATTTGTATACAGCTTGTTAAAAGGGCGTACCTCAGGAATGACTGAGTATATTAATTTGGAATTTTCAGGAAATGATAAGGGACATGATCAATCGACTGAAAAGGTAATATTTGCACGCTACTACTACTGATACAACTACCACCACTACTACTTCTACTTCTGCTACTTCTTCTACTACTACTACTACTGCTACTACTACTACTACTACTATTACTAATACTACTACTACTACTACTACTACTACTACTGCTACCACTAATGCCACTACTACTATTACCACACTACTGTATTGACAATATTGAGGACAAAATTAAACTAAATCAAAGATACTATGTGCATGCATATTGTCAAAAGAGCATGTCTCAAGAATAGATTTGGTCATTAAGTTGGAACTTTCAGAAAATGCTTAAAGGAGAAGACCAATTAACCAAAAGGCACGCTACTATGTGAACGCTACTACTAATGCTACAGCCACTACCACTGCTACATTTACTGCTACCACTATTTCTACTTGAAAGGCTAAGAGCATAAAGATGAAAATTTCAAGAAGTATATAAATATGCAGGTTATAAAAAGAAAATGAAACCAATATCATAGCAATGGCTAATTTTATTCAAATGAGCAGGATTCATAACCCCAGTGGCGGCTCGTCCACTAGGCAAAGTAGGCGGTCGCATAGGGCGGCAGCCTGGGGAGGGTGGCCAAAATGGAAAAATTTAAAAAAGTTCATTGCAGAATAAAAGCTTATGAATATTAGCTTGATTTAAGTTTTACAGGTGAACTTACTGATTCATTCTGTATGAAAGACATAAGTGACAGACGACACTCAACAGGAGCCGACAGTGTCGGTTGTGCACTGAGGAAGATGAAAAAGCCCGGGTCGGTACTTTGCTTTGTGCTGGGATATGGTGCATAGAGGGGGCGTGGCCACCGCCGTTTACTCTCAGAGTAGCTACGTGACCTTGAATGGAAATTTCATGTCTCTTTGTGAATCAGCATTATTGGGGGAGGGTGAAGATGTCTCGTCTTCGCCAGTGAAATTGGAAACAACACCTACCTCCTAAGAAAAATGACCGCCGTCACGCCATGGGTCAGAGCACGAAACAGAAAACATAAAATAAATAACACCAACTTCAAAATCACATAACTTGTTTATCTTATCTTCTTTCTTCCACCAGTGCCTGTTCTCCCACAACTTGGCTCAGAACCTGTCGTCATCTACCCGTCTCTACTGTAGAACCACCATGATCTCTATCGTATGGCATCCGCATTTGGCATTGAAAATTGAAGGTCCCAGGATTCGCAGAAAATGATCGTGCGCAGCACGATCAAAAATATCACTTTTCTCACTCTGACGAATTTGCATTTATGAGGAACAGCGAATCAGGTTTTGGTACATTCAATTATGCCAGCCATCATCAAATATTGGCCGCATAAGTCTCTAAATTTCTATATGTGGAAACAGCGCCATATCTCAATTAAAATGTAAATTGCCCATTGGCATAGTTTCAAATAATTCAAGGCCGATAATACATAGGCCTCTGAAAACGATAGGTGTTTAGAAAAATGAAGTAAAAATCTGAGCAAACCTTGAATCACTTTTTTCTGGGTCTTGTCCCCTAAAATAATCGAATGAATAATGCTCGGCGATGAAGGATGAAGATAATATTGAAGAATAGAAAGACAAGGCCTCAGTAAAGGGATCACAACTTGTCTGCTAGTTGTGCATTGAGGAAAAGGGCCATCTTTTACGTCTTCCCGCTGGGGATCTTCCCCAAGGGATTCCTCTCCCTCATAAAGGAACAAACCCTCTTTTGAGTTGATCAAACCAATATCAGATTCCTTCCCAAATTTCTTCAATCCAACCCAAAATTCAGTACCATTCAATCTTTCCGTAACCCGTTGTTGACTGGTTGATTCTATGTCATGATTATCTGTAGTTTCTCTCAATATGTAGTGCGTGTTCTCCTCCCTCCTAGGTTTTTTCGTCTTATTGTAATGTTTTAATTTTCCCAGTGGATTTTGGACGTCCTTGTCCCCCCTATTATTTATGTTATCAAGGCACAGCCCATCCGACATTTTATTATTTTTCGCCATTGCGGGCTGACTCTCAAAATTTTGTCTCTTTTGTACACTTCTCTTTTCATCTCTACTTTTCTCAATTTTGTCATTCGCTCAAAATAATAAATCATCGTTAAATCTGATTTGGACTCCAGTGTCCACCATCTTTGACTGCATTACTTCATTGTAGCTCCGTTTAATATCTCTTTTCTCCCTCTTAGTTTTCTTTACTTTTACCACCGAAACAAATAGCTCGTTATCAAATGGGAACTGAATTCCGACATTTGGTTTTTCTTATTGTACTAAAATTTCTCGAACTTTCCGAGGAAAAGCGCGTACAATAAATTTCGTCTAAATTTTCTTTGGTACAATCAGTGTTTCATTTTGGCATCTACTTGTTAGCGTCTCATATTCATTAAAAGTGTTCTCAAGTTTTCTATTTTCTGCAAATTTTCCTGAAAAATCATTTTCGTGCGTCTTATTTTCAATATTATGTTGTCTTTTTCCTTCTGAATCTCATTTCTGAGGATTATCAATATTTCGAACACGGGTATCAAGCATTTCGCTTTTCCGACAGGGTGGCGCAGCCTCCCAATTTGTTTTATGGGCCGGTCCACCTCCCCCCGTAGTCAACGAAGTTATCTATTTTTCCGTCTTAGTGTAGTTCCGTAATTTTCGTAAATTTCTTCTAAGTGTAGTTTCGTTAAAGAAGTCACTTTTAAGGATAGGAAATTTCCGATATCTCCAAGGTCTCCTCCTACTAAATCATCCACTGCTAGCACAGGTACTAAGCCTACTTTTATCGTTTTTCTTCGAATTGTACCGTGGTTCCTTGCAATTTCTATTCTAACCCAAGCAGACGGGCATTGGTGCTTATCTCCATAATAACACACTGTTGTAATATTATTTTTATGGTATATTTCCGTCTTTTTAATTAGGTCCATTCGCACAAAAGTTTGCTGACTCCCTGAGTCAATCACCATTTCGGTCAATTTTCCGTTTAATTTTCCTTCTATTTTATGTGATTTGACAAACTCGTCAATGTTTCCTTCATTATGGGTGATAGCCCAATTTGTTCTTTTATAGGTTACTTTTTGATCTTTATTATGGCAGTTTTTGGAAAAAGGCTCCGAGGAATCAAATTTTACCAGATTATCAACATTTTGAGTATCAAGCATTTTATTTTTCCGATAGGGCAGCGCAGCCTCCCAATTTGTTTTATGGGCCGGTCCACCTCCCCCGTAGTCAACGAAGTAGTATGTTTTCCCGTAAAAGTGTTTAATGTCTGGTAATTTTCATTTTCTCGCGATTGATCCTTAGATAAGTTATTATGGCTATCTGACGGCCTATAAGTAACTTGTGGTAAAACGTCCCTTTGCGAATTTCCCCAACGAGTTTTCATTAGTCTGTCAATTGTTTTTGCGACCTTATGGTAATATTTTTTATCAGCCTCCCTTCGGGCCTGTCTTTCTTCCTCTCTTTCTCTTTAATCTTTCTCTCTTTGTTTTCTATCTTCCTCCTCTTTTTGCTCTCTGGCTTTTCTTCCAGCCTCTATGCGTTCTTGTCTTTCCTCCTCTATTTTCTCTTCTACTATTATATGTAAAGAAGATGTGTATACTTTTCGCGGTCTAGAATTTTTCTTAATTAATAGAAGAACCCAACCAATAATTTCCATCTGAAATTTGTCAACCCTCTTATTTAACTCTTCGTAGTGTTTAAATTTTTCTCTCAGTGCTGTTGTGCAAGCCTCGTAAGCGATGTTTTCCATTTCACCAGAGGGACGAATCATATCTAATTCATTATATAGATCCTCAATAATCTGTTGACGTTTATGAACAATCTTTTCATCCTCCATCCCTTCTCTTAAAATGTAAATATGAATCTGAATCATTTCAACAATTTCCTACCGTACTTTTTCGTTCTCCTTAACAATTTCTTCAAATATTGTAATTGCTTTTTATCGGCCTCTGCAAGGATTTTGAAAGCAATATCTTCTGCCCTACTAGCTTCTTTGATTCTACTAGTTTTCTCAAAATCTCCCTATGGCTATGATTAATGCCTTTAGACGGGATGCTTGTTAGAAGATCTTGGTTGCTAGATATCTTTGAGGTTAGTTGGTCTAAATATTTTTTAAGGTTAATTGGTCACCATACATCCGGAAACCAGAAATTCTTAGGTTGATCTCCCTCAAAAGCCTCCATATGGGCCGTTTCTCCTCTTTCTGCTTCGTTTCTACGTTTCTTTTCTTTAATGTCTTTTTCTTTATAGGCTACTCTAGCCCTTTCGCCCTCGTTTCTATTCTTTCTAATTTCATCTTTCTCAGTCTGTTTGAAAATTCTTTTATCCATGTAACTTCCAGTTTCTCGCGAAAAATTGCTGCGTGTCAATTAGCCCGTTATTTTTGCACACTAATTAGTTGCGCGATATATTGATTCGTAAATTTTTTTATCATTGTCTGATTAGGCACAGCCCATTCAGATCTTCATAACATTATTAATTGATTCCGTATTTGTTTCTATTTATGTATAATCACAATAGGCTACTCTGTAGGTTAAATTAACTTGTCTTTTCGAAAACATAAAATTCTATAGGATAGCTCCTTTTCTTGCTGCCACCAGTATTGGGGGAGGGTGAAAATATCTGGTCTTCGCCACTGAAATTGGGAGAAAAACCCTCTAATGCCACCAGATTAATCTGGCAGTACCCCAGAAGCCAGTGTAACTTCTACGCACCACAGATTTCTCCTTTTCCCGTCTCTGGCGGTTTAAACAACCGTCAGGGTTCTCTGGCAATTATACTTTCCACATAGTTTCAGTGTGCCACACTATTTGGCCTCAGGTACCATAAATATCGAACTCCCCAATTCCCCCTCAAGGAAAGATCTCGGGCTTAGTATACGATTCTTTTTCTATACCAAGCTAATCTAATCTCAGTCTCGCTGTAGGTTGCCGACCCTACCTAGGCCAAGTAAAATAGGTCAAAGATATGAAGAAAGATTTCTTATCTGTATTCACAACCCCATATATCAGACTCAAAAACGGAATTAAAACCAAAAACTATTACAATTAATAAAACACTTTGAGACGCGCCCTGGTGCGCACACCTCTGACCAAAGGCGATGAATAGCCGAATCAAATTGAATTCCCCGCATCCTTTGAAGCTTTTCAAGCTGTAAATTTAAGCTGTATGAGTCATCGCTCACCTGGCTTTTTCAGACACTAGCTAATTAATGGATTCTTCAGACATATCATAATAGAAGCTTTCCTGGGATTTAGATATTTAACATAAATGAAGTTAAATTTATAAAAAGGACATTTTTCTGAAAAAAGGGGCCAAAGGTCCCAACAGGCATTGTTGCAATCCCTGCTCTGCTCATAACGATGCATGTGTTGTGACCAGTGATCAGACCAGTCAAGATTTGGCGGTTTATTGTTACACTGTGATTGTGCTGTGTAGTGTCTTGTCTGTATAGTTTCAATATTACCTTATCTAAGTTAGATTAATTAATTAGCAAACACCCTCCTTTTCTCTTTTTTAAAAGTTTGACCTAGTACAGCCTTGTGTCGGATGCGTCCTATAATGTATGAAGTGGAAAACCTGTATACAACACAGTACATACAACTTGATATAGGTAAGTGATGTAGGTAATAAAGGAATAAGCTTAATTCTCGTCCTTTTTCAATTTACGGGGAACATAATTTATTGATTCCTATGCTTTCTAAAAGCCAGAATATAATTTTTACTTTACTGAAAAAATTTCAAATGAATTTACTGAAAAAATGTGCATTGTCAGCATAATATACATATACTGATTTTATTCCTTAAAATCTTAATTAATTTTTTATTTCTGAAGGTTATAAAAGTGAAAATATTTAAAAGAATGTTTTCAGAAAAGTACAAATTATATTCTGGCTTTTAGAAAGCATATGGTTTAGAACCCTACTCGGATTAATTTCTGCTCGTTTTGAGTTTAAATTATTTTAATTTCTGTTGGCTTTGGGTTTCAATTATTTATTTATACTGATTTGTGGTAGTTGCATGCATGGTGGATTATTCTCTTCTATATTCTTTCATTTTTAGTTTAATGGAGTTTATTACTTTTTTTGACAAGCTTATTTTGTGCAAAAAGTTTTTTTGATTAATTTCTGTTCGTTTTATGTTGACATAGTCTTTTTTAGGGGAAAGACTGAACCTCTTCTGAAGTTAAACAACCATACTTTCCATAAAAACCTTAAATACCCCCCTGGGCATAACTTACAACCCTTGCCCCTAATATCTGGGGTTTCTTTAAACCCCAAAAGCCTTGTTATATGATAGTTAGACTATTTTGAATAGAATAAAAGTTTCTATTAGATGTATTTCGGAGCAATATGACGTCTGTGTAGGGTGGAGGGGGTGACTGCCCTCTGATCACTTTGACTCTTAAAGAGAGCACTAGAGCGTCTGATTACCAATCCAATGTGACCCCTCCGAAGTTTATATGACCACACATTTTATAAAATCCTTGCATGTCCGCAGGGCATAACTTACAACCCTTGCCCTGAGAGATGGGGATTTGTTATCCTCAAAGACATAATTTTCAGACCTTTTTGATGGGCTGAACAAAATGGCTATATCAAAATTTGCCCTCTTATCACTTTCGACTAATGAAACAGGCACTAGTCTCTCAATTTCCGATTTAATACGCCCTTTTTGAAGTAGCTATGACAAAACTTTCTATAAAAACCTTATATGCCCCAAGAAAATAACTTACAACCTTGGAACTAAAGGCTATGAGGGGGGGATTCTCATCCTCAAAGACATATTTTCCTGACCTTTCAACTACGTTGAACAAAATGACCATATCAAAATGTTGATTGGAAATGTTTGGGGAAATGATGGGCGTGGGGAGGGTTGTGACTCTCTCTCCGATTGCTTTTGACTGCTAAAAAGGGCAATAGCCCTCTAAATTTCCAATCGAAAGAGCCCTTTTTGAAGTTTTTACGACAACAATTTCTATAAAGACATAATATGCGCCCAGGGCATAACTTACAACCTGAGCCCTGAGAGCTGGGAGGGGGTTGTCATACTCAAAAAACTTTCAACTACGTTGAAAGTTCAATGTCTATCTCAGAATGTTGATTGGATATGTTTGAGGAAATGGTGGGCGTGAGAGGGGCGATAGTTGCTTTCCAATAACTTTCGACTATTAAAAAAGTTCAAACATTGGAATGTTTTATTTTAGTTATGCTGACTGTAACGTCTTTTTTTAATATATTAAAAATAAACATGCCCAAAATAACCGTGATAAGGGGGTTAGTTGCCCTCCAATCACTTTCGACTGTTAAAAAGAGCACTAGCTCTTTGAACTTCCAATCGAATGAGCAATTTTTCAAGTTTCTAAGGCAAAGATTTCAATAAAAACCTTATATGCCCCAATGGCAGAACCTACAACCTTAGTCCTGAGGGCTCTGGGGGAAGTGTCATCCTCAAAGACCTAATATCCAGAACTTTCAACTACGTTGAACAAAATGGCTATCTGAAAATTTTGATAAGAGGTGTTTGGGGAAAGGGTGGGCATAAGAGGGGAGTTTGTTAACCTCCAATCACTTTCGACTATTGAAAAGGGCACTAGCCCTCTCAATTTCCAATTGAATGAGCCCCTTTTAATGTTTCTACGACAATGCTATCTATTAAAACCTTATATACCCCCAGGGCATAACTTAAAACCTTTGCCCTGGGGGCTCTGGGGGATTTTTGATCCTCAAATACATAATTTCCAGAACTTTGAACTACGTTGAACAAAATCGCTGTCTCTAAACTTTGATTGAATGTGTTTGGAGAAATGGCGGGCTTGAGAGGGGGGTTAGTTGCTCTCCGTTCAGTTTCGCCTATTAAAAAGGGCACTAACCCTTTCAATTTCGAGTCAAATGAGACCTTTTTGAAGTTTCTATGGCAAAACTTTCTATAAGAACCTTATATGCCTCCAGGGCATAACTTACAACCCTTGCCCTGAGGGTAGTCATCCTCAAAGACGTAATTTCCAGAGCTTTCAACTACGTTGAACAAAATGAATATATTAAAACTTTGATTGGATGGGTTTGGGGAAATAGTGGGCGTGAGAGGGGGTTATTTGCCCTCCAATCACTTTCGACTTTTAAAAAGGGCACTAGCCATTCCAATTTCCAATCGAATGAGCCCTTTTTGTAGTTTCTACGACAACTCCTTTGATACGAAGTTTCCTGGTTTAGAAAAAAAACAATACATTGTGCCCCCATCGTTCTTTACTTAGGCAGCACTATTGTACTTCCTATGATAATGGCCGAAAGAATAAGACTATCTTGCTTCCACCACCGAAAAAGTAAAGCTAAGAAGAACAAGTTTATTTCACTACAAAAAGGGTAATTTTTAAAGTATTTACGCCACGAACAAATCAAAAAATAAAACGCAGCGGATCAAGAGGAATTGGGATCGGGACCCTCATCATGAACAATTATTTACTTAAAAATATTAGTAATAGTTAGGATGCTGAAGAGAACACAGGAAGGTATCGAGGAAAGTTTAAGTACTGAAGAAAAGTTGAACGTGTCTACGCCAGAAAATCAGGAATCAGAATCAGCTCTTGATTTTAATGACCCAGCTACTTGGCCTGACAGTTGTGATGACATTCTTCGGGTATCTCTTGTTCAACATAGTCCTCACCAGGAAAAGGATATTGATTTTCCACTCGATATCGGTCGTAGGAGGTTTTCAAAGAATCATTTCAAAAGACAGACAGCTTTAATATATTAAAAATAAACATGCCCAAAATAACCGTGATAAGGGGGTTAGTTGCCCTCCAATCACTTTCGACTGTTAAAAAGAGCACTAGCTCTTTGAACTTCCAATCGAATGAGCACTTTTTCAAGTTTCTAAGGCAAAGATTTCAATAAAAACCTTATATGCCCCAATGGCAGAACCTACAACCTTAGTCCTGAGGGCTCTGGGGGAAGTGTCATCCTCAAAGACCTAATATCCAGAACTTTCAACTACGTTGAACAAAATGGCTATCTGAAAATTTTGATAAGATGTGTTTGGGGAAAGGGTGGGCATAAGAGGGGAGTTTGTTAACCTCCAATCACTTTCGACTATTGAAAAGGGCACTAGCCCTCTCAATTTCCAATTGAATGAGCCCCTTTTAATGTTTCTACGACAATGCTATCTATTAAAACCTTATATACCCCCAGGGCATAACTTAAAACCTTTACCCTGGGGGCTCTGGGGGATTTTTGATCCTCAAATACATAATTTCCAGAACTTTGAACTACGTTGAACAAAATCGCTGTCTCTAAACTTTGACTGAATGTGTTTGGAGAAATAGCGGGCTTGAGAGGGGGGTTAGTTGCTCTCCGTTCAGTTTCGCCTATTAAAAAGGGCACTAACCCTTTCAATTTCGAGTCAAATGAGACCTTTTTGAAGTTTCTATGGCAAAACTTTCTATAAGAACCTTATATGCCTCCAGGGCATAACTTACAACCCTTGCCCTGAGGGTAGTCATCCTCAAAGACGTAATTTCCAGAGCTTTCAACTACGTTGAACAAAATGAATATATTAAAACTTTGATTGGATGGGTTTGGGGAAATAGTGGGCGTGAGAGGGGGTTATTTGCCCTCCAATCACTTTCGACTATTAAAAAGGGCACTAGCCATTCCAATTTCCAATCGAATGAGCCCTTTTTGTAGTTTCTACGACAACTCCTTTGATACGAAGTTTCCTGGTTTAGAAAAAAAAAACAATACATTGTGCCCCCATCGTTCTTTACTTAGGCAGCACTATTGTACTTCCTATGATAATGGCTGAAAGAATAAGACTATCTTGCTTCCACCACCGGAAAAGTAAAGCTAAGAAGAACAAGTTTATTTCACTACAAAAAGGGTAATTTTTAAAGTATTTACGCCACGAACAAATCAAAAAATAAAACGCAGCGGATCAAGAGGAATTGGGATCGGGACCCTCATCATGAACAATTATTTACTTAAAAATATTAGTAATAGTTAGGATGCTGAAGAGAACAGAGGAAGGTATTAAGGAAAGTGTAAGTACTGAAGAAAAGTTGAAAGTGTCTACGCTAGAAAATCAGGAATCAGAATCAGCTCTTGATTTTAATAACCCAGCTACTTGGCCTGACAGTTGTGATGACATTCTTCGGGTATCTCTTGTTCAACATAGTCCTCATCAGGACAAGGATATTGATTTTCCACTCAAAATCTGTCGTAGGTGGTTTTCAAAGAGTCATTTCAAAAGGCAACTAGCCAATCATGAATCTGTCTGTCGTATGTGGTTACTATACTCAAACTCTAATGATTTGGTTTGCTGCTTTTGTTGTAAATTGCTCTTTAAATCAACTTCACCGCCAAGTTTATGTTCAAAAGGAACCAATGATTGGAAAAATATAGCTAAAATTCTGAGCAATCATGAAAAGAGCGACGGTCACAAAGATTTTTTATTTTTA